>NC_132880.1:33070341-33370341 GCF_030463535.1 Salminus brasiliensis
AGATCAGCTTCTGTGGCACTGCATCACTCTGCACAAGGTAATGATGAAGCCCCTCAGACGCAAAGACTGAGGGAACAGTGTTCTTGCAAATAGATTTAAAAAAAATGCTTTTCCATAAGTTGGCAACTTTGTGTATACATGATACACCAAAAATAAAGCACACCCCCACATCCATCATTAATGAAGTTTGTGGGTGTTCATGGAACCTTATTTTCAGGTCACTCTTTAGGTTTGATGGCCAAGGTTTCTCCAAGGGCCTCCAGCACTTCTCTCTTGTAGTCTTCAAAGTCTCCATCTATCTGGTTTACTGTCTGGTCCTCCACCACCCACAGATGACACTGTGTCTCAGTGATCAGTCTAGCATCGTGGCTCACAATGATTACAGCTATGGAAAGAAATGATGACTCACCGTTAAGCATTGTATTTTTAAATCCCAAACAACTTCATAGACAGTATCCTGCACTTAAGCACATTCCTGTCATGTAAAAACCCTCGACAGTGACAATACACTTGTTTACACACTATAGTTGTGTTCTTGGTAGTGATAAATGCTTAAATCAAATATTGTTGGTGCACAGCAAATCTGACTGAAAGACCTAAAACAGGCATATATTATAACAAATGTATGTTTTAATAAAGCAATTCTTATATTTAAATTCACACAACTGGAACAAAAAGCATTTACCTTGCTTAGAGCTGAATAAACACTGTATAGACAAAAATATTTGGACACACTATTCCTTGTTTCTTCTGAAATCAAGGATATTAAAAAGAGTTTGTCCTGATTTTAGTGGAGTAACTGTCCATTGTCCAGGGAAGGCTTTTACTATTTTTTCAGAGCATTGCTGTGGGAGTTTGATTGCACGAGAGCACTAGTGAGGTCAGGAAGGTTTCACTACCCCACCTCGTCCCCAACTCATCCCAAAATTATTAAATAGCACACGACCATTCCAGGGAACAGAGTACTGGGTCATTGTGACTAGACTTGATTAGATTTGCACCATAAAGTTTCGCACAATGCACCATGACCTATTTACAAAGCTATTAGACATCATTACCATAACTAATTGGTGTTGGTCATTTAGTATGTGGAGATGTAAAATAGCCATCAAGTGACCTCACATGGCGTGCGAATCATCCTTATTGTATGGTCCTAAATGACAATAAGTAGGTCCAATTGTCTTCACCGATCATAGTTGTAGAGTTATTGACTATATGGTACTGATGATCCGAGAGGACTTTCCAGATGGAAAAAGCAAGTCAGTAGCACTGAAGCTGTATTCATGTCTGCTTTTGATAGAGAAAAAAAAAAAAAACAACCAAAAAACTCATACCTCCTTTGTATTCATTAATGGCTTCTGACAGGGCATCAATTGACTCTATATCCAGGTTATTGGTGGGCTCATCCTTTAAAAGAAATACAGCACAAAAGATAAATTAGATTTAAATGTAATGTTACTGAGGGAGATAATCAACGTTACTATTATGATAGTACTAACCAAAATTAGGACATCAGGTTGCCGGCAGGAGAGTTCAGCAAATACCACTCTTGCTTTCTGGCCACCTGTCAATGGGGCACAAATTGGTCATATTAGTGGAAATTTTAATAGTTACCAAAATACCAAAAAAAATCTCTAGATGAAGGGTTCTAAATCCTGCTCCTGGGCACCCACAGCCATACAGAGATTCAACTATCCCATGCCTCAACACTGATCCAGCTGATTAATCCCTTCCTGAGTTTCATCAGCTGTGTTCAAACTGTGGCAGGGCAGTGGATCCCCAGGAGCAACAAACACCAGGATTAAAAAACACTGCTCTAAGACAGACAAGGCAAAGTTACTTATATTGCACATTTCATATACAAAGGCAATTCAAAGTGTTTTACATGAATAAAAATATCATAAGTAACAAAGAACTAAAAACACAAGTATGTACACAAAAATATAACAAGATTAAAGCATTCTTATAAAATCCAAATGTATATTAAAATATAAAGATTTTTCTTAGAGTGCAATTCTATTAAAAAATTAGGAGACAGTATACGGTCAGCCTTACAGATCATCTGTAGACACAGAACAAAAGGAATATTTAACCTACATTCAAAAACTGCTACATTTAGGGCACATCTGAGATATTCTGGCAGTCTCTTTCAATTGAATGAACAAATAAGCATGGTACACTGCACCATGTTATTTTAGATTCTAGGCTCTACTAGTGATTTACAGACTATTAGCAGCACACTTTAAATATGTACTATAACTAACCAAAAGCCAGTGTAAAGATTTTAGAACCGGAGCAAAGTGCTCGGTTCTCCCTGTGCTGGTTAGAACTCTTGCAGCAGCATTTTAAACGAGCTGAAACTTGGAATGTCCTTTTTGGGAAGTCCTGTAAAGAGGCCATTACAATAATCAATCCTGCTAAAAGACTGAATGAGTACATAAACTTGGAACTACATAAAAGCTGAGTAGTTTCTCTAGATCTTGCTGTGATGAGTGTTAAAAATTTGCACTTCGTTGCCAAAAAAAGACTAATCTCTTGTGTTTATTTCGTTAAAGAAATCAAATTATTATGTCTCATCCAAATATTTGCATGTTCTAAGCACTTACACAGTGAGTCTATTGAACTGTAATCATCTGGTGAGAGAGCCAAGTATAACTGTGTATCAGTATAACTATGATCATAAATTATGCTGTTCTAAAAACTTGGCCCAAATAAAACCATAATGAGGTTTTTAAAAATAAAAAAAGGGGGGGGGTGAGATCTTATCCCTTTAAAAAAATCCACTTAGGCTATTTTTAAACATTTAAAGTTTAAACAGACACTCCCACAGAAAAAGACAGGCAGGTCTTCTAGTTCTGGGTATCATTCGCACTTGCCCGCAGTCAGACGCCCATCATTAATTATGTTCATCAGTCTTAGGCTACAGCATATTATCTGTACGGCTGCTTGCACCGAACCACAATATCTGATCATGATTGTTTGGGATGAGTACAGTATATTGGGCAAGACTCCTAACACTACCTTGGCCCACCTCTGTAATACTAGTAAACCATGTAAGTCACTCTGGATAACAGCATCAGCTAAATGCTGTAAATGTTCTAAAAAGTTCTAAACCTTTTTGGAGGGTTTTGTTTGTCTGTTTACCATGGCAAACAGTGTGTGTGTATTTATGTTCCTGTTAATAATTTCAGCTAAATGAACCTGAAGTCCTTACCAGAAAGCTTGGATATCTGAATAGTGTGCGCATGACTCTCCAAGCCAAAGCGCCCAAGACACTTCCTGCTGTCCTGGTAGGGAAGGTTGAAGTTCCTCTGCAGATACTCTGTGGGAGCCTCTTCCATGTTCAGCTGATCTGCATACTGCTGGTTGAAGAAGCCTACTTTCTATGAAAAAAACCCCCAAAAACAACAACAATCAACTGAGCTCTAAAATAACAAATGCATGTATTTGAAGGGTAGAATTATACATTTGGTACAGTGTATTAACAATAAAAAGCTTCTGCTTACCAAACGGTGATTCTTTCTCATCTCGCCTTTTGTCTAAAATGCAAAGGAAATAATGCATAGATAATTTTGAATCATTTATGTACTGATTTTATAACTGTACTTTTCAACATGTCTACTAAGACAAGATAGTGCTATTTTTTTTAAATAGTTAAAAAAATAATTTAAAAAGTAGGTAAGAAGCATAATACACAGGATGTCAATTTAAGAACTGGAACTTACAGGGTTTAGTTTTCCTGTCAAGAGAAGTAGGAGTGTACTCTTTCCAACGCCATTAGGTCCGACTATACAGACTAAAAAAAGAAAGATCACATTAGTTCTACCCTTTGCAATCTCTTTTCAGTGACCAATATGGAACATTTGCTACAGTTTGCTCTATATATATATATTCAATGCTGAGTACAAGATCCAATCTTTGTGTTTGTATAAATACTGTAGTTAATATTAATACTGAAGTAAAATCAACATTTTTATTAATTGATTTATTCACTTATTTAGTTTTTTTGTAGCAGTTTCTATAATGAGATTTATTTAGTTTAGTGGAGACATTTCTTAAAATTACTTTTATAGTGGTAAATATCGGACTCTACTCCCTGACCAATCTGGGTGCTGAAGGGAAACACTGCATTTAACTCACTTCTTTTAATGTCAGCAGATCTAATTTGTTTGCACTGTTCACAGACTCAATGTGCTCAGAGTTTCTCTAGACAATTTGATGTGACTTACTTCGAGACTCCATGTCAATTCCAAAGTCCACATTTTTAAACAGAGGTTTCTGACCCTCATAACCAAAGTCCACACCTGAGCAGAAAGAAACAGTTTAAGAGTTTAAGAAACCAATACTTCTACATGACTACAGGGCAAATGTGAATTTAAATGTGAATGGTAGACAATTATTGTTGGTATCTGCAGATTTAGTCAACAGTAGTCATCTGGAGTTATGCTGAAATGTATACATCCATAACATTCGCAATTTATCTATAATAATCAATAATAATAATAACATTTGTAATGTTAATTCATTTTCTTTCAGGTTCAAAGTGAAATGTAACAATTCTTGGTTTAAACCTATGGTTTGCTATTGTTAATTATGGTTAATAACACAGACAAGACAATATACTGGAGTTACTCAAAGAGATTAGACGCAGCACTGTAAAGTCACTACATATAATTTGACCAGGGATGCCCAATCTTTTGCAGAAGACTGTATGTTGTACTACAAAATGTGTGCTACTCACTGTGCAGGCCAAGAATTGGAGGAGAAAGGGGTGGTGGATTTGGGAAGGTAAACTTCACTGTGTATTCTTTAGGTCTCTTTAAAAGCTCTGGGGCCTCATGGCTCTCCTCTTCCTGTCCCTTCTTTTTGCCCTTTTGCTGCTTCCTTGTCAGTGCCTCTTTTGTTTGTTTCTCCTAAATAAAAATGTGGAAAAGGAATGAGAACCCATCGGACACAAGATCAGTGAATATTAAGCAATCAAAAATACAGAACACAAACTTACAGCTTGTTTCGTGGATTTTCCTCCTGCCTTTAGGTCTTTGAGCTTTTTCTCTTGTTTCTCGTACTGTTTCAGAAGCTCTTTCTGCTTCTGCACATACATCTTCTTAAATGTTACTAGAAAAAGCAATAAAATGATACATTTACAGCATGCCCTGTTTCTCATCATATAGGGGTATGTGCAGACATACGTCTTAAGTGAGTACATCTAAACATCATGTCCAGTTAATCATTTCTGTTCGCTCATACTCACAGTAGTTGCCCCTGTAATAGTAGAGTTTCTGGTTGTCCAAGTGAATGATATCTGTACAAACATCATCTAAGAAACTCTGGTCATGGGAAACAATCAGAAGGGTCTTCTTCCAGCCTTGCAGGTAGCTTTGAGGGGGGGTGAAAGGTAACAATACACATAAGCTACTGAACCAGCAATAAGTAAGAGCTGAGGTGTTTACATGAATTACATAGATCTCCTGGTGTCCTGACAAGTTATTTGAATTAATGTCTACCACTTAGTCACTGAATGTCCTATTAATGTAAGCAACAGCCTGGAAGGACAGCTGCATTCTGGTATTCAGAGCATAAGGTACGGTCATTACTTGTTAAGCCAGATGACAGCATTAAGGTCCAGGTGGTTCGTTGGCTCATCCAACATCAACAGAGTAGGTTCCATGAAGAGAGCTCTGCAGAGGACAGAAGTACACTCACGTCAAAATGGATATACAATCATACTGACTAACCCACTACCAGTAAATGTATACCAATTACAGTTCATTTAATTCCTGGGACATTCAAAAGATTAATCAGCACAGTTTCCTAAATCATTGATGACCGTGGCCATTTTGCTAACCTGGCAAGAGACACTCTCATTCTCCAGCCACCAGAAAACTTTTTAGTGGGTCTGTTTTGCATCTCTGGGGTGAAGGACAAACCAGCCAGGATCCTGCGAGCCTTGGCCTCTGCTGCTGCTGCTCCAATTACCCTCAACTCTTCATATACCTGCCAGTAAAGACCACATTTGACATCAGTCACTTTCCACATATAGAGCCACAAAACACTATTAGAGTATATTTATTTAAAATAAAAAAACTAAAAATTAATCCTGTTAACACAAATGAGCTTTACGGCATTTCTAAGTTATACATTTTCAGAGCTTTCTGTAGCAGCACCTTCCCCAGCATCATGTCCCCAAGCAACAGTTATCTTTTTCGCCTAGCACGAATACCTGCTTTCCCAGCATTAGCTTCCCGTTTTGCCAAATTTGACTTAACCTTTTCCAGACAGTGCCACCTGGGAAAGCCACGGTCACAATGCCTGGTTTGAGTAGCAATCCAAAGTGGCCACTGCGTGTTACTGCTTTGCAGCTTCATGTGTCAAAAAGCTTTCGCTAATGGGCTGGTTGATGTATTGGCTGGCAAATTTTAAGAGCATAAATAAATTGAGCCAAGACACTAGCTTGTTTGACAGTCTTGTTTTGGGTATACCGACATGTAATGACACATGCCATTCAACCAGTGACTGAGATTTGGTAACCATGACATGACCCTCTTTACAAAAAGCAGTAATCTCAAAGTGACACATGAATCCTTGACTTACACTTTACACAAGTTAAACGACTGATAAATGGGCTGATTAATACCTTGCAGGTGGTAATCATCTTTACTCAAGATCAAGGAAAGGACTAAGCTTGCTTTTATATTCGGATGACACTTTGCAAAGTCTCTCTATAAAAATGTGTCATATAACACACTTGACTTGCCTTAACAATTGCATTATTTTAAAAACTGCTATAACCCACCATATTCAACAAGGACCAGTCATATGGATCCGCTGTATATCCTAGGCTAAAATACTGATAAAACAATCCTTGCCACACCTCTGTTCTGTGATTCATTGCACATATAAACTTTAATATATTGTCTATAAATATATGCAATATGCATAGCGGACATGGATATAAGTGCTTTAAGACAATACTAATGGTACATAACATCAGTTTCACATCTTTGTGAACAAAAAGAATAGGGATTGAACTTGGTGGTGCTTAGTGGTCGCTCCATTGCACTTCATTTTACATCCATGATATTAAGAATAGCATTCTCCTTTGTACAGTCTGAACAATTTGTAGCTGAAAGCATGCCGACCTTCTCTAGTCTCTCAGCGACACCATCTTCCCCCTTCTCCAGTCGATTCTGCAGCTGCTTCTCCTCCTCAAGCAGCTTCAGCCGCCGCGTGTCAGCCTTCAGCACAGCCTGCACGGCCGGAGTGTCATCAGCAATGACCTCTAAAGATGAAAACACCTTTTTAGCACATCAGCCAAACAAAACAGAAGGTCAAGAAAAAGGGGAAAAGAGAACGAAACAAGCCTAAGGTCTCCCTCAGCTGTCTGGGGAATAGAAACGTATGTACCTTGTTCACAAAGCAGCACATCAATATTGGGAGGAATGCTGAGAGCCCTGTTGGAAATGTGCTTCAACAGAGTGGTCTTTCCTTTCCTAGCAAGAGCAAGAGCAGAAGATATTAGAAGAGTGTGATAACTACATGGAAATGTGATACTAATCTGAATTCAGTGGAGTTTTTTTCAGCACTTTGTGCAGTCCTAACCCTAAAACAGTGTTATTACCACACTGGAGATCTGCTTACCCATTTGGTCCAACTAGACCATAGCGACGTCCAGCCACAATTAAAAGATCAGCATTGACAAACAGCTCCTTCCCATGAGCTGAGATGCTAAATCTCTCCAGCTACGACAAAACAGTAAAAAAAAAAAAAATAAATAAATAATAATACACTTTAAAAATCTTTTAGTGACGTAAAATTAACTTCATTAGAGTACAGGTGTTTTATTGTATTACAGAGGTGGGCCAATGTAGTGTTAGGAGTTATGCCCAGGGACTCTTATTAGTGTAGCGCAGCATAGTCACCAGACTGGGAATCGAACCCCAGTCTCCCGCGTGGTGAGGTAGCTCACTAGCAGGTAGTGGTATTATCTGTTGCGCCACACCAACCACATTTTACCGCTGTAAACATTTCCTGAATCTGTAGAACCTGCCCTTTAAGATATGAAAAAAATCCATTACACTCCAGAGGGTTAACTGGCTGCTTTCTGACACTAGCAACAGCGCACAGAGGTCACATATTACAGCCTAGGTATAACACTGTAAGAAAGACAGTAGATAGTGTTACTGTTCTTACATCGTTCCCCCTTGGTGTGATGTCGGGTCATTTTAGCTTTGCCCCAGTTGCTCGTCCGAGTTTTGGTTTTCTCAAAACATATTGGTTAAAACAATAAGCTGGTACTTTTCCTTCTGGAGTGTGGTATTTAGCAATCAGTCTTCCAGGTGATGTACTGCTCTCTAGTGTTACAGGTTTCAACAACACATTCTCCCAAAGTGTTTTACTGCTTCACCATCTTTGACTAGGGCTGGCAGGGCTATTGTTAGTGGGATGGTTTATGTAAATTTGGGGGCAGGAATATAAAAGTCAAGATTTTTACAAAATAGTTCTGGGGTTTTGAAATTGGCCTGTATTGCAGACCTGTTTTGGTGATGCTAGATTTTTGAGACAACTTTAAGATTTTCTGTATGTCACTTCCCTGAATAAATAAATACTTCTCAACTGAGGTGGAAATTGCATTCTAGGAAACTGACCTTAATATCTGAGGCGTTCTCCAGCATGGCTTGCCTTGAGGACAGCTCAGCCTGAGAGACAGAGAAGTCCCCCTCTGCAGCGTTTTGAGCACGGACACTGGCCACCTGACGCTCATATTCCATCTGTCAAACAAATCATTTGCATTCATTTAGCTTTGTGCAGTGGTAAAAAGCAAGCTAAATATTCTTTGGACTGGGTCAAGACAGCCACGTTCGTGCACATGACGTATTGTACACATACCATCTTCTTTTTCTTCTTCTTCTCCTTTTTGCTCAGGTTGGCAAAGGGGTCATCCTTTCCTTTGTTCTGCTCAGCAGCAATAACATCCTCTGCGCTCTGAAGGAGAAAAACAAACAAACAAAAAACACGGTTTTAACACAATCCCTTGCACACAAACTTAAATTGTATAAACCGTGTAAATGGTATTAAGTAGTGAACAGTATTAGTAATAAAGCAAAAAGTGAAGCTACCATCATTGTATCATTTTCATCACTCTTCTCCTCCTCCTCCTCTTCTTCTTCTTCATCATCATCATCACTAGGTGCACGAGCAGGCTTGCCTTTCTGAAAAATGAATAAAAGAGGTTAAACTGTTGACAGCAACTGCAGTTGAGGTTGGCCTTGTCCTTCTAGATTAACCCAGACTAGTCCGGTCACAACAACGTTGGACATTATATTGTCCTAGAAATAATTGTGATTAATGATGATATTGCAATGTTAAAAACATTTTATGCCACTGATACAATGATAACATAATATAGCATAATAAATCTTATTAATAAATAAATAAATAGCCTCAAGTAACACGTTTTAACCGTTGCAGTCTGCTCTGTGTGGATGGAGGCACTGTAATTGATACATTGCCCACTGTGCGAGTGGCTAATATATTGGTGATCTTTATTCTGATGTAAATGGACAGGCAAGTAAACACAGTGGGCAATATCAAGGTCAGCAAATAATTATCAAGCCCATGTCCATAGAATTGTACGATAAGTCGGCCACGTAATTTTTGGGAGAGGCCTAACCCAGACAGGCAGCCATTCAAATGATTGTGGATACACTTTATTGTTTACAGCAATTGTTAACAGATGCTTTAATATTACAGTTATGTAGCTGTATTTCATTACTGTATAATGCACTGTGGTGTATCACTGTATCAACTGTTATTTCCACAGAAAAGCATTGCCAATAGAACACTATGGAGCAGCTGAACATGAGCTGCAGCACAAGGTCAACATACATTTATTTATTTATTTAGATCCAATTCTGTAACACATCTTTGATGGAATACACCCACACTGTGAGATCTGTTGTTTTTCCCTGTAGTGGATTGATTAGAAATTAAACATGATATTCACTGACTATTACTCTATATAATATAAACCTCAGATTAGCTACTACTGAAGCTTACACTATTGATGCTAAAAGAAAAAAATGAAAAAGATAAAAAATGATATTGGGCCATCTTTAAGTCTTCACATGGATGAAACACTTCACTAACCTTTGGCTGTTCTTTTTTGCCTGTCTTCTGAGGCTTTTCATCTTTCTCCTCATCCTGCAGACATGCAATCATTTATCATGCGTCACTTATTCAATAATAATTTTCATTTTTACTCAGGACATCAAACAGAACAAAACAACAACGAGATGGGGACCAATCCCTAACGGATTACAGCAATTTAGAGGACATCATTATTCAGACTTATAAAAGCCAATTCAGCTAGACATGCTAACAGCTTTCTTCTCAGAGATGTGGCCCATAATAAACATAGTGGACAACTTGCACTTCACAAACCCTACCATGAGGCTCATTTATGCTCAATGTTAAATACGGCTACAGAGCCTTCTGTCCATTGTGTCCGTATTTGTAACGTTTATAACATTTTACACTGTTTACACCCTTGCTTCTTTTGTGTTTTTGTAGCAAGCATCACTGCACAAAATGTTTAATATAGTTCTGTTACATATTATAAAAATAATGTAATAAGGTATAATAAAATAATAGATATTATATCCTATACATATCCTTTAACTCTTTTCACAGTAGTTATTTTATATACTTGTATTTGTATATTCGGCTAGTCTTGTATTTACAGTATTTTATTTCCTTATTACTGCCAGTGAGCTACCACACCATGTGGAGGACCAGGGTTAGATGATTCCTGGTCTGGGTGACTACGCTGCGCTACACTAATAAGAGTCCTTGGGCAAGACCCCTAACACTATGTAAGTCGCTCTGGATAAGAGCATCAGCTAAATGCCATAAATGTAAATGTAAATACTTGTCAACAACCTGTGTGTCTCTCTTGACTGTTACATTCTGAATACATTCTGATTAGCACTGACCACCATTCAACCGTCCAATAGAGATGAGCTAATACGTCACAGTGTTATCTAAAATCTCACCTTAGAAGTTTTGCTGTCAGCCTTCGTATTCTTTTTTATGCTCTTCTTCTCATCATCTTTTTTCTCTTCATGTTCATCCTCAGAAGCCTCCTGTTAGAGCACATACAATGAGGGGGAGGAGAGAAAAAAAAAAAAAAAAAAAAAAAAAAAAGACCCACTACACCGTCTGTGTGACAGATCATGTTTGATGAGCCTTCTGTCAAAATACAGAACAGGACTACATAGGTTAGAGCAAAAATGATAAGGAAAGGAAATGAGAGTTATAGGGGCATAGGTGAAGGGGGTAGCAGGGGTAGCAGAGGATAGGTTTAGGGAAGTCAAGTGCAGGAAGGAAGTAAGCATTCCCATGTACCCACCTTGGGTTTCTTAGCCTTATCTTTTTTCTTTCCTTTGGACACTTTCTCAACCTCCTGAATCACATACATACATGTACAGACATACGTACACATTTAGAGCTTGTGTTTCCTTAGTACCATTTGTATACTGGATAAAGGCCCAACAAAGGTCCAAAGTTAAGTTGCTACATTACTTGGTTGGATTACTTAAGATAAGTAAGTCTTCCTGAGTCTTTCTGTTCTGTATCTTAATCTATTATTATTATTATTATTATTATTATTATTAATATTATTATAGTAAATGTTTTCACTAGTGGATGAAAAAATTCAGAACAAATGTCAACTTAGACAATGATACAATTGTCAATTATATAAAAATATCAATGATATAAAGTCTTATGTTAACATATAATCACTTAAGCACTGGAGTCAATTAGTGATTGATCAAAATAAATATGACATCCAGTCATATGGTTTGACAGTCACAGGGAATGCTAGGAATGGAGAGGAGAAATTGGTAAGAAATACAATGGTAGGGAGTAGGATACTGGATTCATCACAAATGAAGGTGCTATGAACAGCTATACAGCTACAGCACTCATTTATCCAGCAGGTCATGTCACCTACCACTATCAGTAAGTAAGTCCCTGTAGTGATGGAGCATTTCATCAAAACAACCAACAACCCTCTCCATTAATCATGTCATACACCACACATTAGTAGGTTATGCAACACCACAGAGGTAGTCACCCTTTTGCTTCATTAAAATTGTTTTTCAAAACACTATGAGACACTCAACAACCCAGTAGCTCACAGATTTATGCTCTAGTCTCAGTGTAGCCCCTACAGTGCAGAGGGCTTAGCAGTATCCTTCGATAAGCAGGATTTATGTTTTTATCCAGGGATAAAAAAAATGCTACACAGAACACTACACACTCACCTTAGAGCTCTTCTTACTCTTGGGTTTATCATCCTCATCTTCGTCATCGCCACCATCCTCTTCTTCGTCTTCATCGCTCTGACCCTGGCTAAGAGCAGCAAATATGTTGCCACCCTAAGAGAGTTCAACACAACAGAAGACAGCAGAGTTCAAAACAAGGGGTCACAAACCCATGTGGGTCCAAAAATATAAATATATTAAGTTTAATAATTTAAAATAAAAAAAAAAAAGGAAAAAAACTAACCTTGTTTCTCTTTCCAGTTTTGACAGGAGCTATTACTGTAATGCAAAGTGTAAATCATGTTAGGAAGAATAAAATGCTTAATAAAACACAAATATATAATTTTTTATTATGCTGAATAATAAAATTTGTTCTGCACATTTGTGATGCCAAAGAGCAGAACTAAAAAAGGATCTCGATTTTCTGACATTACCCTCTTCAGGCTCCTCATCCTCATCACTGGGCTGGACAGAGAGCTTCTTGAGTTTCTGCATGACCTCTTCATCGTCATCATCCCCTTCTCCACCCCGTCCTTTCCGTCTGTCCTTCTTTTTCTTTTGAGGCTAATACATAATACAGATGTGCACAAAGATTACACAAAGATTAAGCATAATCTAACACTGAATAACAGAATGAGTGCAGTCCTTTTTACCGACAACATAAAACTCACCACGTTAAAAAACTACATACTAACTCATGAATGTGACAGTACCTGCTTTCCCTGTGTCTCTTTCACTGGTGCAGGCTCCTCTGTCTTCTCCTGTTTACTGTCAGCGGCCAGTTCATCAAAAAACTACAGGTATGAAAAGACCAAAGGTGAGGAGTAGGTAGTGACATGTACACAAGTAACATTTTGATGGATTTGTACTTGACACAGGTATACTGACATTAGTGAGGAAAAACTTTTAGTAATGTTAATTTTAGTAATTAACATTTAATTACTAATTTTTAATGGTTCTTCAATGGTTCTTTAGTAAAGGCAATGGTCCTGTATTGAACCAGCAAAATGATTTAATATGATACCAAAAATAGAAGGCCCAAGAACTCACTTAACACTACGTTTGCCCACCTTTGTAACATGGTGAATCTGAATAAGAGCACCAACCAAATCTCAGAAATGTAATATTTTGCAATTGGGCACACTTCTCTCTTAGAGTGTGTTTATAATTGTCAGTTTTGGTTCTATTAAAACGAACCCTGGTGGGATTGCTCTGTTAGTGTGGTTCGTTACAGATATCTGAGAAATCCGACCACTGTGTCTGATGCTTTAGTTTAGCAGGGCTGTGTCCCAAACCACAGCCTACCACAGTACACAGTGTAGTGTAAATGTGACTTAATAAGCCAGGTTTACGAGTCTAGCGGTCAGATTTTAAGTTTTCCCCCGCTAGTTATCATCTTGTGGATCACACAGGACCCATCTGCTTTATGCAAACCTATATTTGAAGCCTTCTCTTATACATGCGTCATACATCAACATTTTTGGTTCAATTACAAATGTGTCAGTATAAACACAAAGAAAACCAGGACTTAAAAAGTAACAATGTATCACTTTCTTGCTCGGGCTGGACCAAGGAAGCTAAATTACTTTTTAAACAAACAAACAAACAAAAAAAAAAAAAAAAAAAAAAAAAAAAAAACACTCTTAAGGTTTGGTTTTACTAAGACTGCATCAGAAAGAGAAGAAAAAGTGTCTAAATACTGCAGCAGCTCGAAGTTATTCAGATCTAAGAAACTTTGCATCTTGAATATGGGTTCCAGGAAACATCTGAATTGCCAACTTGATAATAAAGACATCGTCAATTGATAAAACTGAACAGTAATGCGCACATTTGAATAATATCTGAAACAACACACTCATTTGTTGTCGGATGGCAATGTTAAGTATTGCCAATGCTTGAACATTTATTCAATGTAGAAACTGGCACAAAGCCAAGCTGGATTAGCAATAGACATTAATTAATCATTTATTCATGGAAGATTAGAAATGCAGTACAAATTAATAAAACACAGAAATCTAACAGCAGTAGCCCAGCAAGAAAATTTCAATAAATACTGGCTTGAAGTGTCACTTGTCTGAATATCTGACATCATTGTGCACTCCTATATGAAATCATTAAGACAGATGTTGCCACAATACATGATATGTAACACCAAGGTAATGTTTACATGTTATGTTGACACAGCGTTGAAATTTAATGCGTGAGCAAAGAAGACACTTGATGTAAAAGCAAGGCTGAGGATTTAAATTGGGGAAATATTTACTTGGGCACAGGTTACTGTATACATCTCTAGAAATAGGACATGATCCGTCACTGTTAGAATTAAGTGTCAATACAATGATCTACCAATTATATCAGTTCCAGCAAATAACAGATTTAGAGTTAGGTTTAACCAGTATTTTAAACAGTTATGTGATTATGTATTTATTGCATTCTGGAAGAGCATCATGTTTAGGTTCTAGTTCAACAGCACCCACTTCCTAACTGCATTTTATTCTTTTATTCATTTGACTTCATGTGCCCTACAGACACCACGTGAGGGGTCTCTGTACAACTAATCCAGGTGGACTATATCCCAACTTCTATATTTTAGATATGCGTGTGTGTATCGGCACTGGCGGAAAAGTGCTAACTATATGATAACATCCAGTTCCCGTATCGGTGCAGCCCTAATTATGGGTGTGTGAGGAATAAATGTACATGCGGTTAGAACTAATATAACCCATTACTGACAAAACAGGCCAGATTACAAGTTCAGTACTTCTGAATCTACAATACTTAATACTACTTGTGAATTTCCTCACTGTGGGACTAATACAGTTATCTTAACATCTCATCTCAACAAAAAACCTTGAGTCAACTTACACTCTTCTTCCCCTTCTTATCCTTTTTTCCTTTCTTGACAGGTTTATCTGAAAGACAAAACAAAAGTGAAGTTAATGTTTCTCTCTCACATCAACGAGACGTTAACAGTAACTGACAGATGCCAAGCTGACGAAGCACATTGGGACAAAGCCCTGGAATGGGAGAGACGCGCGTGTCCAGCGTTTACCCACCAGACAGTTAGTATAGTTAATAATAATAATAATAATAATAATAATACTGGGTAAGATCATTTAATTCAGACCTTAAACTGGAGAGGTGGTTGATTACTGCTGGGTTAGTGTAAGAGCTGAAGCTCTGCAGCTGAAGCCCAGTTCAGGGTATAGCTAGTGAGACACACTGCTAGCTAGCTTCGTCACAGAGGAGCCTGTCTGCTGACTGTCAGCTCATTAAACAGCAGTAACTTACAAACACATCCTCACACAAAATGCAACGTTACACCGACAGGAACCGACCAGCTGACAGTTTGCTCATCTAACGTTTCTGAGCTTCTGTCGTTCAGATGGTGAGAAGCTAAGCTAGCGCTAACCTCCCACCTCTACAAATCTTAACCAGATAAACTCACCTGTCTGGGGCTCATCGTCGCCCTCCCACTCCGCCACTTCTTTAGACTTCTTTGGCATTTTGTTCTACCACCTTCAACACCCGGGACTCGAGACTGAAGAAGGAGAGATGTGTGGATGCGCAGATCTAACTGAACAACGTGCGGCCTCTGCTACGCTGCACTGAACAACCATCGAGGTTCAAATGCCGGTAGTTTGGGAAGCCACAGCGCCACCCCGCCACGCTGTGGGCGAGTTAGGAACTGCAGTCTCTCCTGACCAGGTAAAAAATGCATGGTAGAAAACACTGTCCAGTAATCCCAAACACAAAGCCAGGAGTGGTTGAACAACAAAAAGGTGAAAGTCCAGATCTTATAACAAGAATCTGTGGCACTATTTGGAAATTGTGGTGCACAATCCAACCATGGAGAACAGGTAAAGTGCACAGAAATACAGCACTCCCAATCAGCGAACAAGACTGGTAGAAAAGACCCAATAAGTTGTTTTTGCAGCCAAAAGTGATTCTACCAAGTTCTATTGTGAAAGGGTTAAATACTTACACAAGCTGCATTTTCCTATTCTTTTGAGATCTGCTGACAATAAAGAATTTTATAAATGAATTTAGGAATTTACTGAATTTACATTTATGACATTTGACTGACACACTTATCCAGAGCGGCTTACATGTACCCTTACTACTGTGGCATGGTTTACATGATTGCAGGATTGGGGAGTGTAGTCCATGTTTACCCCACTGCTGTTAATACAAATCACGCTTTAAGCTCCCCCTTGTGGACAGCTATGACTGTGCATTGGTTGACAAGCTGAAAGATACAGAACGACAACTAAATGAATAGAAGAATGTGAACTGAAATTTGACAGGATTGTACACAAATATATGGCAGGTATTATATTTCACAGTTTTTGTGCACCTCCACCAACGTTACATAGTGCAGTTAGCAGCTTTGAGTGGTAATGACAGAGACGCCATTCTCCCCATTACAAGCCAGAGTATATCGTCAACGTGATTCTGTTATTTTAAGCTACAATTGCAACGTAATGTTGCTTTAGGTAAACAATAACGCAAATGTGATTTTACTGTGGACAGAAGAGCTTTTATTTTGAAGCGCTTAACGGAGCGCTGATGGGCGCTGTTCTGGAATGGCCTGGAGCGCAGAGCGCATGCGCAGTGGCGGCACGGTGAAGGGCATTAGAAGCGAATGAGACATTGGCGAAACGTTGGGAGCGCAGTGTGTGTTTAACTTCAACACACGTCAACATTCACACTGCAGGGCGCTTTCCCTGGGTTCAGACGGGCACTAGCAGTGTCTCACAGAGCCGCGGTCCTCACCCTATCTCCTCGGTGAGCAGGTTTGCATTCCCTGTCGTCTGTGAAAGACAGCTAGGCTAGTTTGGCGCTAGCCGGCAGAGTTAAGTATGGAGCTAACGCAGGCTAACCGGGGTAGTCAGCTCTGACTCGCCACAGGGCAGCTATTCAGAGACTCAGCTGGGACAGGGTGCTGTTATTTGGTGTTTTACCTGTCAGAGACTTTTGAAGCGCTGTCATGTAGCTAATCTTTGATTTGCGGAGTCAGTCTAGCAGTCTTATTCTTAGCAGTGTTCAGCTAAATGCAGAAAAGCAGTGCTAGCTAAACACCTTCCCTAAACTTCAGTTCAGGTTATTGGGCGTTAATTGATCGACATCATGTAACCTAACGAGACTCTCTTCATTTATGCAAAGTTATTATAAACAAAAATACTATAGAAGGTTTGTATGGTGCCTCTAAAGTGTCTAGGTAGAATAATAATAATAATAATAATAATAATAAATCGTTCCCTCGATTTAATAAGTCGTTCCCTCGATTTAATAAGTCGTTCCCTCGATTTAGAGGGGACGCTCGGGTTAAACCGAATGAGCTATTTATTAAATCAAGGGACTAATTTAAATAAAAAATAAGAGAAGTATTTATTCAATTAAAGGAATGTTTTATGTCTCTAAATATTATTTTTCTACTTGAATACTTTTGGTATTAGGTTACGTCATGTCAACATTTAGTCAAGGTTTTTTTCCCCCCTTTTACAAACGTGCTGCTGCCACTCAAGAGTGGACAGGTCATGTGCTGCACTCACTCTTTCTCGTTTTCTGACATGAGAGCTTCCCTGTTGAAAATTGCAAGAGTTGTTTGCCTATCTTTAACTTTTTCTATATTAGTATAATCTTTGCTTTGCATGATTCTAAAAGTGCTGCAGTTAACTCAGGTCTGAAGTCTGACAGATGTGTGCTTTTATTTCGTATTGCTCAAGGAGGTTTTCGATCTTACGTTTCTCCCTTTGTCCTCACTAAAGGGTTTGACTGAACTGCTGAGGACCTGGAACAGGGAGTAGAAAGTATCACTGGATGGAGAAATAATCCTCACCACCGACTTGCCTAATTATGCCAGTTCACTGATAATATTACTGTGACGTTCCCCAGCACCCTGACCTGAATGGCTGTGTGCAGAGGGGGTGTCTCCTTCTGGGTGGGTTGCATAAGGAGCCATGGAGGAAGGCAGCCGTTAAGGAAGCAGAGCTGGAGTGTATGGCAGGTAGGCAGAATTTTACTGACTTCTCCATGTGTCATTCTGAGTGAGTGTGTGAAATGTGTCATTATATAGTAGAGCTTGGCAGTATTCAGTCAAATAAAATGATAAATGTTGTTATTGTGATGCACACTATGTTTTTCTTATCATATCAAGGACATAACAAACACTGATCAACAGCACCTTTCATTACAAACAGTATAATTAGACTGCAGATGTTGAATAAAAAAAATCACTGTACACTCATAACAGCAGTTAGAGCCCAGAAGCTCCTTTAAAGATGGCATCTGCCCTCAATATCAGTGAGTTTCACTGTCACACTGTTATTTTCCATCTACTAGAAGCAGATTATATCTTCCCAATATCATTTATTTTACTCCAATCACAGAATGCATTAGGACATGTTGGATTATTGACATCTGGGAAAATCTGCTGAAAATTCCAGTGTTTTGTAATTACTGTATATAGCAGAACAACAAAATACTACAGACTGAACTGTGACGTCTGTCCCATGCCGGTTCAGAACAAGTAAACATACAGTATAAAAAGTCAGAAGACATGTAGATTTACTGGCCATATTTGATAGTAAAAATGGCTGTGTATGCATGATCAACTGTAGAGATGGTTAATTTATCACCACCATTATTGTAGATGTAATTTTCACCAAAAATTACACTTCAGCATTCTCCTCGATCTTTAAATATGTTTTTATTATTGGGATACAAATATTCTGCGTATATTATATAAAAAAAATATTTAAAGATCAATGAGAATGTTGAAGTGTAATTTTAGGTATGATTAAATATTAAGACTCTCTAGAGAGTCTCTAATCTTGTTACATTTTGTTTTGCTATGCAGACACCTGACTCACACTTGAATGGCACCTGGAGGGTCCTTAGCAGCGCATCATGGGCTTTGGCACCTCCAAACAGTCTACATTATCAGACTGTTAAGAAGCCGTCCCTTTCTAATCCCTTTCACCATGCCTGCCAGCCACGCAGAGACAGAGCACACAGTCTAGAAGATGAATTTGAGGAGACCCTTAGCTTGTGTGTGCTTCTCAAACCCAGTGAGACCGATGAGCAGCATACCCTGGTGGCGGTGCCCGTCTTTGGCCAAGTTAAGTTGGGTGAATTCCTGTACTCCAGCAGGCCTACTGACTTTGTTTTTCCGTTAACCACTGTTGACGGGAGGCGAGAAGATGACATTAGCGTTATTGGAATGTCGTGGACTGAGAAAAAGCCTGAGTGGGAGCAGAGGGAGAGAGGCTCATTCAGAAGTTTGTTTGAGACTGAAGGATGTCCAGCTCCTTTCATTTTAGGCTCACATTTCTATTGCTTTCACTGCCCTGGGATGGAGCCTGTGCATGTGGCTGGCGATAGGTTGAGGATTGGACAGGACGCACATATCTGCTACCCATCTTCCTATACCTCTCTCTGCAGTTATACTGAGACAGAGGGTATGGACAGAGGTCACAGTAAGAGAGACATGGAGAATGAGGAGAAACTAGCTCTGATGTACGAAAGACTCAGGATTGAGGTAATACTTGAGGAAAAACTGCACATCCTCTTGTTATTTTGCTTACTTGTTTCTGTATGGGTTTGTCATTATTTAGCTTCAGTATCACATTTAAGTTGCTGTCTGCTTTGTGTTTCAGCTTCCCAGATTTTTTGTGAAGAATCATGACTACAGCATATATTCCAATGATGTTGAATTCATCAATGGTCTTCTGAACACCAAGACTAAGTAGGTGTGATCAGTTATTGATTGATTTGAAAGGCACAATGTAAATTGTGAGCCAGTATTAATAGCCTTTTTTATCTTCCAATATCATTGTTGATGAACATTCTATAAAATGTAGAAAATGGAACAATATATCTGAATTGATTTTTGCAGAGAAAATGTATGTTTTATTAATGCAGTAAAATGAATAAATACTAACATTTTAGTGCACTCCCTACACTACAAATGATTAAAATAGATTTTCTACATTTTAATTGATAAAATAATGACGGAATGTGGAAGTGCAGTGCCTGGACAGTCTGTAGCATACACATAACAGAGTCTCCTCTGCATTAAAAACTAGAGTATGAAAGCAATATGACTTCTTTGCATTACCGCAGGCAGCAGGCGTCTAATGTGCTTCAATTAAGAGCAGTGAATGAAAGCCACACAGGTGCAGATGTGGCTGAGTTGCTAAATCATGTAGCTGAAGAACAACAGTTCACTTAGAAAGATACTAAAACCTTCCACTTTACCTATCATATCACTCCCATTTGTTTTATTAATGAAAGCTATTGGAAATAAATTCATTATGGATGATTACAAATACTTTGCTTTACAACTACCATGTAGAATCACACAGTGAGATTCTACTAGAAAACCAAATGCATGGCCTGGGGGCTTTGCCATCAGTCAGATGGGTGGGTAGATGATGCTCTCTCTCCTCATCACTCTAATGCAGTGTGGGCCAGCACAGGCATTTGTTAGCTAGCGAGTGGGATCTGGGGACCCAGCTCTTTCCTCTGAGCATGTAAAATCAAAATCAAAATGTTGGTTAAAACAATTGGCCAAATCTCATGGATCAATTATTTTTAAAGCAGCTGTTTTTCAATGTCAAAGTGATTCTGATATTGTAATGCGTCATTAACCATAATTTTTATTATCCTTATTGTTATTCTCAGTAGTGTCGGTTTAAAAAAAAATAATTGCTGATTGTACCTTTTTGTAATACCATTGTCTTTCTGTCTTTTTAGAGGTCGTGTTTCATACCAGCTGATCCTGGCACTATGGCGATTGCTGTGTCTGTGCTATTATGCGGAAGCACAGCTTGAGGTGCTGAAGCTAACGAAGCACCCAGAGGATGGCTCCATCAAAGCACGTTGGAGGGTCAGGGGCCTGCCCTTTCACTCTCTGCTGCTCCGCTTCTACAAAAAAGACAAGACTCAGCTTTACAAGTAAGACAGGCAGTGAGCTGATTCTTCTATTTTTGCTCTTCTTCTTGTCTCATATGAGGTTAAATGGGCTGTAAATGATCTATTCCTGATTAGCTTCTGGGTTGATGTTCTATGGTTGTAAGTTGTCACTGAGTATAGGAGAACATGCACATGGTGATATATACAGTGGGGAAAAAAGTATTTAGTCAGTCACCAATTGTGAAAGTTCTCCCACTTAAAAAGATGAGAGGCCTCATTGACATCATAGGTAGACCTCAACTATGAGAGACAAAATGAGAAAAAAAATATGAAAATCACATTGTCTGATTTTTAAAGAATTTATTTGCAAATAATGGTGGAAAATAAGTATTTGGTCAATAACAAAAGTTCATCTCAATACTGTTATATATCCTTTGTTGGCAATGACAAACGTTTTCTGTAAGTCTTCACAAGGTTGGCACACACCGTTGCTGGTATGTTGGCCCATTCCTCCATGCAGATCTACTCTAGAGCAGTGATGTTTTGGGGCTGTTGGCGGGCAACACAGACTTTCAACTCCCTCCAAAGGTTTTCTATGGGGTTGAGATCTGGAGACTGGCTAGGCCACTCCAGGACCTTGAAATGCTTCTTACGAAGCCACTCCTTTGTTGCCCTGGCAGTGTGCTTGGGATCATTGTCATGCTGAAAGACCCAGGTTTTCCAGGTTTGACCATAAGACATTCTCCCAATTCTCTTCCGGAACATCCAAATGCTCTCTAGCAAACTTCAAACGCGCCCGGATATGTACTGGCTTAAGCAGGGGAACATGTCTGGCACTGCAAGATCTGAGTCCCTGGCGGCGTAGTGTGTTACTGACGGTAGCCTTTGTAACGTTGGTCCCAGCTTTCTGCAGGTCATTCACTAGGTCCCCCCGTGTGGTTCTGGGATTTTTGCTCATCGTTCTTGTGATCATTTTGACCCCACGGGCTGAGATCTTGCGTGGAGCCCCTGATCGAGGGAGATTAGCAGTGGTCTTGTAGGTCTTCCATTTTCTGATTATTGCTGCTTGCCTATTGCAGATTCAGTCTTCCCAGCCTGGTGCAGGTCTACAATTTTGTTTCTGGTGTCCTTCGACAGCTACTTGGTCTTCACTATAGTGGAGTGTGGAGTGTAACTGTTTGAGGTTGTGGGCAGGTGTCTTTTATACTGTTAAAGAGTTCAAACAGGTGCCATTAATACAGGTAATGAGTGGAGGACAGAGAAGCCTCTTAAAGTAGTTGTTACAGGTCTGTGACAGCCAAAAATCTTGCTTGTTTGTAGGTGACCAAATACTTATTTTCCACCATTATTTGCAAATAAATTCTTTAAAAATCAAACAATGTGATTTTCTGATTTTTTTTTCTCATTTTGTCTCTCATAGTTGAGGTCTACCTATGATGTCAATTAGAGGTCTCTCTCATTTTTTAAGTGGGAGAACTTGCACAATTGGTGACTGACTAAATACTTTTTCCCCCCCACTTTACTGTAAAGAATGTATACATGATATAAATGGCAGTGTCTAAATAAAGATGAATTTATCCATAAACGTTTGCTTTGGTTGGTTTAACAGGACCTTCGATGCGTTCTCTACCTTCTATGTGGGCTCTGATGGACTTGTACATTGTCATAAAGTGGAAAAGGTGAGATCTTTTTTTTTTTCATATTTCACATTTGTAGTTCTTGTAGGACGGTACAGGAATGCTGAATCATGTTTAGCATCATGTTTTTTGTTGTCGTCTTTCAGGTTATGGAAGCTCAGCCACCCGTGCTATCCAAAGTGACTTCACTGCTAGCGGGGGCCCTGGTAGCCCTGGGCGTTCAGGATCATCGGCCTGCCTTGAATCTGCTGCCACTATTCCTTTCCTCCTTCAGACAGGGCCGAGACTAAGGAACTTGGCACAGAAAGAGCACTGTGTGAATGTTTGTGGGTACAGGAGCATGTGTTTCTAGAGTGACTGGTAAACTTTGTCAGAGAGGGAAAAAAAAAAGTAAGACAGATCTGGAGAAACAAGCAGCCAACACCTAAGGATAAGAAGAGTACCGTTTACAGCTTTAATGAAGTAGGAGGCTAAATCACATCGTTGTTCACTCGTGTTTAACATATTTAAACAGATACTGTGTTGTGTTTCAACCCAAAGTTCTGTAGTTGCAGAATGTCAGCTTACCTGCAGAAGGCCTTTCAGTCAGTTTCCTGCAATGACCATTTTTGGCATTTTTCATGTCCCATTTGCTTCTGTCCTGTTTATTGTATAAGCACTACCATGGACTTCTGGAATGGCAGTTTCTTAGTTTAGGAAGGTTGCAGGCGTTGAGGGTTTACATGTATACTTTGAGAGTCAGCTGATGACAAGTGCACAACCGAGAGTGTCAACTTGTAACAAAAAGCTTAGGGAAAGCTCCTTAACAAGATCATTTAATGAGCTTGCCACAAGACACAATTACATACAGTACTGTTCAAAACTGATGGTATCTGTGAAAAGTGATTTCTCTGGGCAGTCAGTGTTTATTTGCACAGAAAAAAACTTATTCAAGTATTTAAAGACATATAAAATGAATTTATGTACATCATTGCATTTGCTCAACCAAACCTTTCCTTGTGGCAGCCGAGCATTACTTGTTGTCATCCAGTAGCTAATGGTGGCTTTAAAGAAACCTATGCAGTGGCTGGGGACAACAAGGAGAAATCTGGAGCTAGGCCCTGATCCTTTGTCCTTTTTTTTGCATTAACATTAGTTTGAATGCTTTCTGATGTAATGTAATGTGGTGTCTACACTCACTGCCCAGAGAAATGGCTTTAAATATTTTCCTTAGCTGCCTAAGCCTTTTGCACAGTGCAGTATGTATCATCAGTTCTACATCTTTTACATTGTCTTAACATGGGTCAAGCCTTATAAAGTAACCTAGATTTCCAGCAACAGGAATTTAGGGAGCCGGGAGCAAATGCAGACCAGTCAGAGCAAATCTGATAATTAGTGCAGTAAAGAAAGCATGGATAACTTTGTCCTTTGTGCGTGGGTCAGGCATGTTAATCAGTTCCACGTTGATGTCCTTGCAGCGCTGAAATGGCATCAGGGCTGCTCCTGAAAAGTGCACATACAACGCCATGATGAAATTCTCAGTTTATGGAGAAAATCTCAGTTCACTCCATTTCAGGTATGGACGTATGAGTTTTGGGATGAAATTCACCTGCTTAAGAGTTAAGGCCGGTTTAATTTACTGTAAGATTGGGAAAGTTCGGGTTCATTTGTTATGTTTAGCAACCCCAAATTGTCTGCTTTGACATTATCACACATTGAATTCATAATCAAAAATAAGCCAGTTCCTCTCTAGCGCACAAACCAGTCATGTAATTGCAGCTATGGGTGAAGCACTGTAAATTCAAATGGCCCTGCTATAAAGACCTGCTGTACATAGCCTGGAGCATTTGTGTTCTTGTGATCTCTCGCAGTACTTTATTTGGATTTGTTCAGTTTGAAGGGTTTGGGTAACAGTTGAAAGACAGATGTTGAGGTCTTGTGGGACTTATTACAATGTAATGGCTCAGTTATGCCTTTTATAGGGCTGGTTAACACTGTACTGATTTCAGCCCATGGTAACCCCTTTCTGTTATCTTTGTGTGTTTGTTAACAGATACCAACCCAGAGAATGCTGTCAAGACTTTGATTCTAGAGAAATGACACAGTTGGTGATTCCAAAGTAGCCCCCAATTTTAGCACGGTTTAAACCCCAGTCTGGACAAAAAGTGGCTACCTATAGCCTTTATTCATATCCAATTGGTTCTGTCTATAAACCCATATTAATAATCCACAAACCAAAACACAGCATATATCAAGGCATATATTAGCTAAAACATATCCTGTAACTCCATGAAAGTTTTAAAAGAAAAGATGACCTTTTAGCTTTGTTTTAATTGAATCAAATATGTTCAATATGTTCCTTTGTTGTTCGGTGTCTTGTTGAAAGCCCGAAAGTCATAATTTAATCCGAGAGAAAAACTGCTATGGCTGTCCAGCCCATCGGTTCCTTGATTACATCCTACTGCTTGTACACTTCCTTTGGCATTAAGGCATGAAGAACTGTTGTACAGTCTGCTTCTTTAGAGAATTCAGAAGAGGCCGCATCCAGATAAATCAGAAAACAAAATGCTCCACCGAATCCTTGGTCTGGTGCCATAATGCTTATTTATTTGCAGCCGGTAACCCAAATTCCCGTCTGAACGTGTGTAAGTAATAAAGTGTACACAGACGCTTTATCACATTCTGTGTCATGAATCATTCACTGGAAAAGTACCCTGATGGAACCCATTCAATCTATTTTCTTTATCCATTTAAAGAGAAACTGTGGGAAAAGCAGTCAGATTCAACCACCTGATTTTTAGCTGTCATATAAGTAAGGACCTAGCAGAAGAACTGAACTAGATGCACCTGAACTTGTGCTGAACTCTAGCCCCCTGGCATCAAAACTAAAAAGCAGTGGTTTAGATCATTTAAAAAAATAAATATTAAGAGAGCAGTCTAATGCCCAAAACCTCCTCCAGAATTGTAAGCCATTTTTGGTGAAATTTGTTCTTACAAGTAGAATACATCACCAAATTCTCCAATTAGTTCCCAAGTGAGTGAAAAATTTAAACAATTGGAAAATGATTATTAATACATTGGTCAGCCATAACATTAAAAGTACAGAACAGACAACTGCATTTAACTTGGTGTAGTTGAATAAATAGACAAGTGATGTATTTGTAATAAACTCATTTTCATCATCTTTTCTCTCCAATGTCAGTTTCATCAACAGGGGTACTCAACAGCACTGTTTAAAAAAATCAAATCTGGGGAAGTGAGCAAATGCTGGGTTAAAATCTGGCTACAATATCTTAAACTAGTTAACCACATGTTGTGCTGCAAGGACTATCCAGTATGACGTGAAATTAATTAATTACAATGTTCTTGTTACACCTACCATAAAAGAAGAAAAAACAGTGGCTGCATCCCACTAATAATATAAGGTAGTTAGCTATATGCTATATACTATATAATGTTAATAGTGCGCGTTTGGCAGGTTAGTACTCCACACATTAATTTACTAACCTGTATTGTAATAACAGAAAGTGTAAGATGCCAACTTATACTGCAAGTTCTGTCAAGTCAAGTCAAATTTATTTGTATAGCGCTTTTTACAACTGTTATCATCACAAAGCAGCTTTACATAATTAGTAATTAGTAAAAGACAGAAAAAAAAGAAATAATGTAAGAAGACATGAAGGATCCAAGACCCCCAGTGAGCGGCCAACGGCGACAGTGGCAAGGAAAAACTCCCTCAGAGCGGGAGGAAGAAACCTTGGGAGGATCCAAGACTCACCCATCCTCCTCTGGTCAGAACTATTTAAACATTATTGATAAAAATTACCAAACCATCTATACTGTTGAACTGCTCTGATCATAATCATAATATACTAATCATGGTGTAGACAGTCAATAGTGGTAATATTACTAGTGGCAGATAGTTAAGAGTCCATTTGGGTTTAACATGGTCATTAAACAGGTAGCAGTGGTAGGAGGGTGTGCCGCTGGTCTGGTATGAGTGGTGGTGGGTGGTGGGTGGGGGGCCTGCTGGTCAGACTGGTAAGTGGCAGCTGGTCAGACCTCAGCGGGCAACCTTCCAGCAGGTCGGACTGGGTGGCCATTTCCTCGGAGAAGGTAAAAAAGAGTTCTGAGAGGATTTTATGGAGAGCAGAGAATGTTGAGCAGTATCAGAATTCTGTCCCTGTGATCAGAGGATCGCTGGTTCGGATCCCGATCACGCTGCTAACCATTGGCAGCCAAGGCCCAGAGAGAGTGCAATTGGGCCTTGCTCTGTCTATGGTGGAAAGATGGCACTGGCTGTCACTGAGGTCTGCTAGCTGGTGCATCAGAGCCCGGTATTCGCCGCTTCCCTCCAGGCGCTTTGGTTGCCTGTGATGTTGCCCCCTTCAGTCAGACAGAGTGTCACAGCCAAGCAGTTATCTACTCAGGTTAAAAGCAGTTGGGCTCCAATTTGATTGTACATTGATGTGTAGCCAGGAGTGTTCAGCTAACTGAGGCTCAAATCACACCTGTTTAGAAGGTCAAGTGACTGGCCTTAGAAGTGTTTGGACTGTTGCAGGCACACTTAGTAGAGGTTTGCTTAATTTGCCTCTTACTTGAATTTAGCATGTCGCAAAATTCACAACTACAGTGGGCTTGCTTGTTTTCCCACCTGTTTTCAGAGCGTGACTTCACCACTTCACATTTCTGTGAATTTCAGCAGTCCATTAGTTTCTCTTTATTTCTGTTAAAGGATAACTTTAAATTCCAGCTGAATCTGTTTGTACAGTCAATCGCACAACAGCTCTTTCTTGCTTTTGTGTTAGCAGCATCCACACTGCCAACACATCCACTCAGGGGGCCACCTGCCACCTGAGACTTCACGTTCAAGCCCTTTGCTGTTGCAGTGACATGACAAATGACAGCTAATGTACTGTTCATAACTTGCACCACACTTGCTGATTACAGATTAAAATAATGTGCAAAATCAGTTACTGCAGCTGCACTGAATTGTGCATTGTCCTGTACTATCCTGTTCTCTTTCTCCACCATGTTGAAAGGTTAACGGTCATCTCAACGCAGGAACTTGTGTATCAAAATTATCTCCCAATTTCTATCCTTTTACAAAATGTGACCTGAGGGGATGTTAATATGCAACCTCCAGGTTGCGGACTTGTATTTAACATAATTGTGGAAGCATGCAAATGCAGCAGAAGTCTTCTTCATCTGTTAAAGGTAACCTTAACTGAGGAACGTGGCTATCAAAATGATCTCTTAATTTCCGAATTTCCCTAGAAATTACGACTTGAGGGGATGTTCACATGCAACTAAGGGTATGGGTAATGGGTGTATGTCATATTGAAACAGCAGATAAATAATCTAAGGCGTGTTTCGCACACATCATTTGAATGGTGTAGTGATATGTCAGGCATACTGTTTAAATGGCTTTTGTTGTACCTTTATTGTAAAATTAAATATCTGGAAGCTTATTTATTGTTTACTATAGAAGCAAAAAAAAAAGGTTTAACTTTGAAATGAGGACAGGAAAGAGGTTTTTCTGAAACTTCTAACAGTTTCTTGTTTGTGAGATGAAGCTACTTCAAACATTAAAACAATGTACAGATAAAGCTTGCTGGGGTGGTGAAGCTGTGCGGTACAGAGGTGACTTCCAGCAAGACGACTCTACAGACAGATCCAAATGTTAAGACTTTTGAGACTATGTTTTTATTGCAGAACAGTTGCATTCACAAGCCACAGATTCATATTTTTAAATTAGAAAAAGAAGGAAAGCAGCAGTTGCAAAGCCAGACAGAGTAAAGCGTGGAATGAAGCTAGTTACACAGGGCAGCTACATATAAATAATAGCTACAGCTCCGATTTACAGTGTTCCTTAACCTAATCTAGCCTCCTGAAAAAACAGACAAGTATTTGAACCACCTCTGATTTCTACTGCTCAACCCGGAATGCACAAAGTACATGTTTATTTCAAGTATGCATGATCTGGTATTGTACTTGCCATTATTGCCACTATTAAAAACAAATCGTTACAACAATATACAACTAATTTACAACAGACATTACAAAGGAAGCCTTAAAGATATACAGAAGTTTCTTAAGAATGGATCTTGATGCGAGACATCTGGTCCCATAGATGTGGTCTATAGATCTGAAGAGAATAGATATTGTTCACAACAAATGGGCATCAATGGCTATTGCACACCAAGTGAAGAGTGATGAGTCCCCTTCACAGAAGAATCCAGCTCCTCTATTGATTGTGTGATATTGTCTGTCTGATTTTCTCGCTCACTACATGTAGAGTCGCAAAGAAATGACTGGAACATTTGAAATGGTAATGATGTGCAAAATTCAACTCAGAGGTTAGGAGTTCTCTGAGAAAGCCTTGTGTGTGTTGGGGAAACGCTGAGAGTTGTAGTCTGGATCTTCATTAACTCTTTTCTTTAAGTCATCCTTGACCTAAAGATTGAAAACGGGGAAGATTTTTATTAGAAATCCTAGACCTTGTACATCCCACACCCACCAGTCATAGCATTAAAATCCTCAGCTTAATATTGGGTGGGCCCCCTCGTGTCACCAAAACAGCTCTGCCCCGTTGAGGGATGGACTTTACACCACCTCTGAAGGTGCCCTGTGGGAACTGGCACCAAGACATTGGCAGCAAATTCTTTAAGTCATGGCTGAGCAAAGTCAAAGCATTAAATTGTAAATTAAAATTGTATTAAAAGAAAGGCCAATATTCCAGTTCAAAAGGTATAATTGATAAATCAAGTGGAAATAGCCACATGATTCAGAGCTTAGCTTTAACAGCAACACACACACACACACAGTTAGCTACAGAGACTCATATATGCGTTACACATTACACTGGCTTCCAGTTAGCTATTGAATGGATTTTAAAATACAGTTCTTTGCTCATAAAGCAGTACATAGGTTAGGTCCTGCAGGTCTATAAGACACCTCAGATTAGTAGAGGCTGACCTGTTAACAGTACCCATAACCAGAATTAAACATGGTGAGGCAGCTTTCAGCCTATATGCTGCAGTCAAGTTGGAATAAACTTCCTAAAGCTGTGAAATGTGCACACATTATTAAAAAACTAAATGAAATGTTTTATCCATATAATATCTAAAATGTTTTCCGTAGCTATACCAGCTCCTTGGAGGGCATCCCAAGGATTGATTAACAGCTTAGAGGTTGGTATTACTTCAAAGTAAGATTTTAGTTACAGCTGCTATTCAACAGATAAAAGCAGGAAGCAGCTGCTTAGTTACAGCAGCTGTAACTAAAATCTTATGCTTATGCTTGCTGCTTATACACACTTAGGGTAAATCACTTAAGTTCATCTAAATGTTCTCCTAAGCTTGATCAACTCCTTGGATGTTTTCAATGTTTGCTAGCATGAATTAACAGCTTAGATGCCAGCCTTCAATCGGTCACAGCTACTATCCAGTGGGACAGTAACTATTCTTTATTGCTAAAGCCTTTCTGAGGTGCTAGATCTCATGAAAATACTAATGCTTTTATTTGTGTGTTAGTAGGAAAGGCGCTATACAAATAAATTTGCCTTGCCCATTTCCAAACCTGCACATTTTTAGGAGAAGGAAAAAACACTTAAAAACACTTGGAATGCTCTATAATGAATTTTTCCTCACACTATAAAGGCTGGCTGGAGCTTTTAATGTAAGTGGACAAACAAGATTTGGTTCAAACAGTGATAAAAATGAATGTCTTAAGTTAAAAGGACAAATGGACTGACACTATTGAGATGGCAAAGCATGTATAGACTTATATCTGGACCACTCGTCACCTGTTGTGTATAGGCCTCCTGCAGCTCTGGTGTCTCCAGCTCTCCCTGAAGGCTGTCTGGGTTAGTAACAGGTCTCACTCCTACTGTTCTGGCAGCACGACTCACAGCCTCAGAGAGAGAAAGGTGCGGTCCCTCACCTTGAGCAGTCTATCAAACACAGCGCGCACACACACACCATCAGGAACAAACATCCCATGTAAAAGTATTATCTGCTTCTTTACATATTATATGTTCCATTGCCTATATTTACTTACCCTAATTTTAAAAAGAACATATCGCATACAAAAACAAAAATCACCAACCTTCCTCCTTTTGGCTGGCATTCCTTGAAGGTAAGCATCAGACAATGGAGGTTGAGCCTTTATTTTCCTCTGAGACAACATGTCATGCCTAATGATGGGCACCCACTCCTGAGAAATCACAAACATGCACACACCCGGTTTAGTTAAACCATCAGGTCTAAATATAGCAGTGTACTCCAAACGATGAAAGAACCCCCACTGAGCATGCAGTTGTAAGTGCTTAAAAATAACTCATTGCAAGTTTTTTTAGGGCAAAACTGCTCTTCTCTGCAATGATTCAAGATGACATCCTGTTGTATTCACAAATGACAGGTGTGGTTTTAATACAGAGAGCATCTGATTCAGTAGTGAAATCAAGTGTCCTTCTGCTTGTTTGGAATGAAAGTCTGTCATCTGTCATCTGTGTCATCAAGTTCTACATGGGATGGCCTTTTGTTTAAAAATGTCTTCTTCATTTGACATATACATCCAGCTAGGGACATTACCCTAGATACTGAAGCTTTAGATTATGTGGCCGAAAACCAACACGCTTTCCTTTACTTTTATAGGCCCATTTACCAAAAACCCACGTCAGCAGTGATGCCGAAAGCTGTGTTCAGCACAGAACCACATGATTCAAAACTGATTCAAAAGAAATGAACTGACATGAATGTCTGCTGCTGCAGCAGCTCCCAGAAAAAAAAAAACACTGCTGTTCATGCTTTTACCACCAGGTGTCACTGATGCTCATCAGTTTTTAATGCTTCACGTAATAAACCATTTTTCAATACAATTTGAAAGAAAGTGTAACTTCTTCAGAAAGCTTCGCTTTGCCATCACTAGTCCATTCAGAAGTACTCAGATGAAAGAAAGATATATTATAATATTATTATATAAAAATATATGTAACGCTTACAGGCGGCATAGATGCTGCCCACGGCTCTGCCTCTGCACCAGACTCCTCTCTCCCAGAAGCTGTAACTCCAGCAGGCCCTCGCGTCTCCCCAGGCAAGGGCCTAAGAGGAGGGGTGAGATCTGCAGCTGGTTCTCTACTATCAGCACTCTCTCCTGAAGATGCCATGGCCTCCTCTGCAGTGGTGGCATGAGCTGGAGACAGGCCCTCTTCCATCTACAGGTTGCAATGAGGGATCAGAATTATAAAGACTACAAACGAGTATGAATGTTGATCAGTCTTTATCTTAAATCCAGCTTCTGGTCCTAGATTTTGGTAGTTAACTGAATGTTTTGATGTAACTGATGGGTCATGTATTGTCATACCCATCAGTTATTACACAATCCAGGACCAGAAATTGGATTCAAGAGGCAGTGTTGAAGGGACATGATCTTTAAACACTTGATCTTGTTTAGAGACACTTAGTCTAGGCCTGAGCTACAATTCTGAGCATCATTCAGTTCTCTGTATTATTAAAAAGAACACTTATTCATGCTTATGATCCAAAAGATAAAGCATAGAATCAACAAGCACACATACATGTTTTTAATTACATAAAATTATATTGTGAAAACTCCAGAAAATGTGATGTGTGCCTGATTAATGCCCGGTTAATCATGCAATAATTTAAACTGTGATTTTGGCCTTTTCAACAAGAGCAATTCATTTAGCTCTATGCATGCCAAATCGCAATCACATATTTGCAGTTCTGAAGAGCAGTACTCAACAAATGAGGGCTCTTAACATTTATGAGCTCACCTCCACATTCTGGCTCTCTGACTGCTGGACTGCTTGAGTATCTGACTCCACTCTCATGGCAGACTCAGGCTAGAACAATTGACAATTGTATAAAGAATGTATTTAGACAGATCTGTATGAGGGAGACACTTTAGAATAAAATGTGTGTAGGAGTTGTATGAAAGCACTCATGTTAGAAACTTACCTGTGTGTAGATAACATAATGCTGAATCTGGTTCTCTGTGACTGGGTTATGATCCAAGATTACATGGAGTCTCATAGACATCATACTGGTTAGCCAGTTCACTAGACTGGGATTCACCTCTGCAGACATTCTCCTCTGCACGCACACACACACACAGAGAGAGATTAACAGCATGTACATCTTCAGTTTATCCCCTTGAGTCATGTTTATTTATTATTCAGTAATTAATTCTTGTGCAGAAACAAGTGTGATTTTCTTTGTAACCTTTTACATATCTTGTGGAGTCCCACTGGGTTCTATTTTAGGGCATATGAAACTGATGGTAATTATGACTAATGTAGTTATAAAAGTGAAAAGGTTTGAGCTACAGGGTCTATGGACATAAAACAAGCCTCTAATGTTTACATATCGAAAACAAAATGCTTTAAAAAAGAATTTGTTCAACAATTTCAAACTTAATGGATTTGTTCAGAAAAAAAGTCTGCAAAGACCGTAAACTCACAATGCGGTGGTTGATGACTGCAGTAAGAGCCCTCTGCTCTCCTCTTAAACAGTACAAATTTAGAGCTAAACATTCAAACAAACCCTGAGTGCACAGAAACAGCAGGCGAGGACCAAAGGTGTGATCTGGGGAGACATTAAAAAGACATTTAAACACCCAGCACCTCACCTCATCAGTGAGTTGTACATGACTGTTGGGACTATTGGAGATGGAGCAGTGTGTACCTGTACAGCGGAATATGTGCGTGGCCATCTGTGTGAACTGCTGTCTGAGGAAGGACATGTTGGTCTGGATGATGTCCACACCTTCCCGCACTGTAACTGTAGACTGAAACGCATAGGTCATAGAAAACATCAGGGTCATTGAGTAAATGGCTTGACATAACACTACATGCACACATGCATTAAACAGACTTACAAAGCTCTCCGCGATATACTCCTCCAGTCCATTGATGAGATCTTCAGCGGCAGTCTAGAGGGGAACATTTAGATCCTCAATTAAAAAAAAAAAGAAGAAGAAACCAACAATGCCTGTTTTTAAAAAAACATCTTTGAGAGCTTGAACTGATTCTAAATCTATATTCTATTTAATTATTAAAACATGACAATTAGGTGGTAGAAACGGTCTAATCCCTACCCCACATATTGTTAGCAAATAAGGTATTTCAGTTTACAGCATCTTACGGAATCATGTAACACAGGTCGTAATTGCAATATAGAAGAAGTCTGGCCCAAGGACTCTTATGGGTAAAGAATTGTGGGCTTGCCCAGAAAGGAAACCAAACCCCGGTCTGCCATAGGGAGGGTCATGTTGTTACCTACTGCACTACACATATTGTGTGACCAATCAGTGGTACCTTCTCCTAACAAACAAACAAAAGGTCTACATATAGAGATCTACACCTATTGATCAGCACAAGTTTCATCATATATTGTCCTCTTCTAGTCTGCTCAGTTTAAGTGGCAACATATGGGCACTCATCAGGCAATATGCATTAACCAATGTCAATGAAATAACTGTCAGCTTTGCAGACTATAAATGCAACATGAAGCATGGTGACTGAGCAAAAGACTTACAGCAATGTTGGCATCAGTAGGTTCCCGGCCCTGGAGATAGTGCTCAGTAAAGAAGGTGGTAAGTTCGGGCTGGATTCGACTCAGAGGCTGAGGATTTCCATGCAGCAACAGCACCATGTCCACCATGGAGAAACTCTGACAGACCAGCGACAACAGGTCTCCAAAGAACCCTGTCGAAAAGACAGCAAGGGTATAAGAGAAATCCATAGACAACATAAAACAATGTCTTGAACACATGCCACCCAATTCACACTCACTCACCCACTGCATCCCCAGACCCCGGTGTAAAGAGGTTGCTGGTCTGAGACAGTCTCTGGATAAACTGTGCAATGCTCTCACTGTTGCCCTGGCCAGCCCCCAGAGAGCCCATCATGGTGGACAGCACCCCTTGCACAATACCTGTGAACAGCTCTGGGCTTAGGGTTTCTCCTCCAGCATTGGGGGGCTGGGGAGGGTTGGGGGGTGCTGGTGAGGGACCAGATGGAGCAGTAGAAGCCGGTGAGGGCTGTTGATTTGGGGGAGGAAACACTGGCTGATTGGTCTAGGACGATAAAGGAGAGAAACCAAAGGATACACCTTAGAAAAATACAGTGAAATTCCAGGTTTTCATAGCATTTGCATGTAGGAAAAGAGGATTAAAAAAACAAAAACAAAAAAAAACAAAACACACTGACCTGGATGAAATCAGACAAACCCTGGATGAAGGTAGGAACACCAGGAACAGTCACTGTAATGGAAGGAGGACCTCCAGACACATTGGCACCAGCTACTCCAGCAGCACCACCCAGGAGAGAGCCAAGGAGCTGGCTTAGATTTCCCTCTGTACCTCCTTCCTGAGATTGGCCTATTGTAGCTGTGCTGGTGGTGTGGGTGGATGTCTGGCCAGACGTGTTGGCTGAAGAGTGAGAATTATTTGAAGAGGGGAAGGGAGAGGGTGATGAGGAGGTAGAGAAAGAGAATGAATGGGATGAAGAGGTAGTGGATATTTGATCACCTGGGAAGAAAAATTAACAGTTGTAACATTTGTCACAGCAGCCAATCTGACCCAATTAGATGTGTCAATGTCAAGTTCATATTTGGATTTATGGTCAATGGTTTCTTAAAGGGAGACTGCCTTAATCCTTCTGATGACATATCTTGAAGATACCTTCAAAAGACTATGACTGCTTTGGGTGGATCGTTGGGGATGGGCTTCATAGCAGTAACAATAGCTAGCTGGCTTTCATCCCGCCTTCAAGATAGATCACAAGGAGGTTTTAAACTCTTTGGATCCTTGCTTAGCAGATTTACAGATCTTCAGTAGTCAGAACATTAATAGCTTTAAAGGCGTTGGGGCATGTCGGAGCAGACAGGAGTCGTCTATAGGGTGCATCTCACCTGTGTGCATCGGCATTAGCAGCTGCCCAACCAAACCGCTGACCATCTGAGTGAGAGGAGAGGGAGCCACAGGATTGCCCTAGTAACAGAGTGAGAGAATAAAGAGCACTGCAAAGAAAGAGCCAGCTGAACTGAAGTTATCTACACACGTCTCACCTGTCCAGGTTGTTGGCTGGCTGTGGGGGGCACTGTGGCCCGTAGGTTGATGGTTGTCCCTCTAGTGCCTGTGGGCTGGGGAATGCGAGGAGAGAAGGAGGGTCGGGTGATGACTACCCTTGCTTGGGGGGGAGGAGGAGGAGGAGCAGCAGCAGCTGGGGACTCTCCATTCTGGCCAGCTGGACCAGGACCACTGGTCTGTTGGCCATGGTGACCAGCTGAGGCTGCAGTAGCCATGGCAGCAGCCTGCTGAGAGATCTGATGCACAATAGCTTGCATGAACTCAGGAGGCAGGCCTGGAATGTGCAAGGGTGGAGTGGTTCCTTTGGAGAGAGGAGATGCTGTGTTATATATATATATATATAAACTAACACCAGATAGATCACTGGCACAGAAAAAGTGTATTTTACTACAGTAAAAGAATTCTACATATAGGGTGAGTAGCATACTACTTGCTACAGTCAACATAGCAATAAAGGGTTTCCAGAAAATAGGCTGTAATCAGTTGCCAGAGATTGCTGCATTAAAGCCTGTTAATGTCAGCATGTCTGCAGTAGGTATTCACTATAAGGAGCAGTGGACACTAACCAGTCTGTCCAGCAGCGTTGGGATTCTGTTGGCCTGGGGCCTGAGCTCCACTGCCTGAATCTGTTGCACAAAAATGCACAGATCAGTGGCTAGCACTGCACTACTGCCCCCCAGTCCTGGTCTGAGAGCATTCCCCTCTGCTCAACCATATAAGGTTATGTGTTGCAGACAATTATGCCAGTATTGCCATGCCTTTACACTCTGGAATGAGTGATTTATGTCTAATAGAGTTTCTCACAGACCGGGAATGGACAGCTGGGTTCAAATACAGTGCTAATAATACACTGGGATTCAAGCTAAAGGCATGCACACAGCGGACACATACCATCCAGGTTCATCTGCATCATGACCACAGGCTCCATAGTCTGGTGAGTGATTCTGATCACACGAGGAGTACCCTGACCAGGCTGCTGATTGGCTCCATTGGGTGGAGACGGTGGCGCCTGTGCCTGACCTTGCTCTTCAGGCTGTCCAGATGGTTGAGATGCAGGAGGCTGACCTTCACCTGCCTGTCTGCCATTCGATGTCATGGTAACGGTGGTGCCAATGTTCATCTGTTGAAAATAGGTTTGTGATAAGTGATCACACTTTGTAGACAGTGTGTATCAAACACTCTTTAAAACACTGGAACACTTTTTAGCTATTGAGTAATATCTCACTGGTATTGGTATATGGGGTAATCCACTTTGCAGCAGAAGCGGAGAGGTATAGTGGGACATAGGTCGAACCACATGTAGGTGGCGAGGAGGCTGAGCTGCTAAATTGCATCGAAGATCACTCAAAGCAACTAAGGTGTTGCCTAGGAGACGAAGGGATTCTCCAACCATATTGAGAGTGCGCTGGTCTTCCTCACGCTCCTGTGTCTGTCACAGTAAGAAAGACAGAAACATTTAACACATGAATAAAACAAACACTGTCTATATGATAAACCATCACATAAAATGATACTGCAGTGATAGAAGCAACAATGTTGTAAAGACTGGAGTGTAACACATACATTGTTGTTGTAATCAGCTAAACTAGCTGCTCCCAGGATGGAGTGAGTTCTCTCCATAAAGGGTCGGAGTCGTTCCTCCACCCTCCGCACCTCTGAGAGGACCTCCACCAGCTCCAAAGGGCTTGGGTGACTGAAGGCAGAGACAGAGTGATAATCTGTTATACTACAGCAAATCTACACACTTTTGATCTGCCAAGTAAAAACAACAGCATACAATGATATTCTAAAACACAAGACAAAATGTTTCTCTTACTTGGGTCCGGAGTGAGGAGGTCCTTCTGTTTGTGTGGAGGCAGATGAGGAGGATGAAGAGGCAGGGGCAGGAGGTGGAGAAGTGTCCATTGGTTGTGCTAAAGAAGAAGAGGAGGAGGTGGAAGCTGGCTGTGAAGCTGCAGCACCTTGCTGGGCAGATGCTTCACTTGGTTGACCCTTAAAAGGATAAGTTTAACTTAGTTTATGGTCATAATGCAGTACAAGCATCAGTCTTCTGAAGAGCACTTTCAGAAAAGATGAACCATTTTTCACTGTCCCATTACTGGTTGTTCAGAAATCCATACCTCCAGTCTGTGAATCAAAGACTGTGTCTCTCGAAGCAAGTTTTCAGCCAGCTGGAGCCTTATTCTTGGTTCACTCTGCACTGACTGGTCCAAGTTGATGTGTACATCCACAGAACCATTGCTCTGCAACTGACAAACATTACACATTAGCTAAAGCCATAATCATGAACTGCAAAAACGGTTGCAAGATTGGCTTAAACCAGCTGTTGTCCAGTTGAAGAACTGACAAGTCCCACTGACAAAAGTGAATGGGGAGAGAACATTCTAGAGATTTTCAACACACAAACAAATGCGTGGCACACCAACCAAACATTCGTCCAGTCTGTGTACTCCGGCCTTTAGATCCTACAGACTTGTGACATGCAGCTTACCCCAGTGCTGGTGCTGACTCTTGCATTCCGACCAGCCTCCCCAACTCCAGCCATCATCTGCTGCACAGACATCTAGTGTACGATAAGATGCACGTAAGTGTTTTTCTACTAGTGCTAGATGAACCACAGGCAAACCTGGATCTGAAAACAGCATTGCGGTCTGAGAAAGGTATTAACCTGTATCTGTTGTGGGTCCATAATGTTAACAGGGAGGTTAAAGGTGCCTAGCATGACATAGCTGTTGCCATTCCGGTCATGTGGAGCTCCCTGAGAGGTGGAAGTAGAGGAGTGAGAAGAGCTGGAGCCTCCCTCAGTTCCACTTGATGAGCCAGGTACCGCACCTCCTCCACCCCCAGACTGGGTCGTCTGCGGAGGGGCCCGCTCAACAAGATGAATAACCTTGCCATCAACATCTGAGAAAGAGCAGTAAATAAATAAATAAATAAATAAATAAATAAATAAATAAAGTGGAAAATGTGACTTGTGTGCCTTTAATCTATAACACTGTGCACACGAAGAGTGCTGGTGGTACTGGCTTGCTCACTGGGGCTTGGATGCTGGAAGCAGCTTTGTAAAAACGCTCATTGTTACTTAACATTGTTAAGTCACATATTTCATCACAGATAGATTGATGTACAGAATTTTATTTATTTAACATACAAGACAGTCAGAAACCAAATTTCTAGAAAGTAAGCTTACTCTTTATATACATATATACTCTACACTTTTTTAGTCTGTCTGAGTCCAAATTACTACATTTTATTAACATGCATAGATTTACTATTTAGTGCATTCCTAACACTTACTGTATTCAGTGAGCGTCCTCTCATCCTGCAGCACCCTGCCCTGGTAGATCAGCCTCTGCTTATCCACTGGGATCTCAACAGAGGAGGCAATATGCTCTTTAAACTCCTTTACTGTCCACTGAGAGAAGGAGAAACGTAATCAGTCTGACAGCCAAACTTTTAAAGATTTACATTACCATATTATTTTCACAACTATCTAGGGTACTTTGCCTCAGTCACAGCACTGTTTCAGGAGTTTGATCCCTGTTGTATTACATTAGTCCACTGATATACACCGATCAGCCATAACATTCAGACCACAGACAGGTGAAGGGCAAAACGTTGATTATCTTCATCTACAGTTGCTTTAAGGGGTGGGATGGCTAGACAGCTGGGTCAAAGCACCTCCAAAACATTTGGCAAGTCTTGTAAGGGGGGGGGGGTCCTGGTATGCAGTGGATGGTACCTACCAAAAGTGGTTCAAGAAAGGTACCACCTGTGAACCAGCGACAGGGCCATGGGCACCTAAGGCTCACTGATGTACTCCATGGAGGCTCCACCTTAGAACCTATAGGACTTAAAGGATCTGCTGCTTACGTCTTGGAGCCCATGCATCAAAAAATCTGATCTGTTGTGGCAGCACCTACTCACTATTAGGCAGGCAGTACTAATGTTATGGCTGATCTGTGTATAGCTACTGGCTTTCTGCTTACTCAAACCGGAAAAATACAATTAAACAAATGTGTCGTACAACAGCAGTTCATAAAATAGGCTTCACCTCTCCTCGGACAGTGTAGCTCCTGCTCTGCGAGTCCAGAGTTTTAACTGTAACCTCGATAGTCCCTGACTCCTCCATGGACCCCTTAACTGTGAAGAAACCCATGTTCAGACATGAGAGGCAGATGAATGAGGGATTAGAGTATACATGTCTACCAGCACTGGAGCTACAGTATACAGACCAATAAACAAGGCACCCAAGGTTTAGCACCCAGGATCTCCAGCACTAACGCTAACTAGCAATCAACATCTTCCATCATTTCCCACACCTAGCAGTTAAAGAAAACACCCTCAACAGCTGATCGTTCATCACGAGCTGATCAACAGTGGAGAATTAGCTCGCTAACCAATTTAGCTAGCTAACGGTGCCGGTGTTCACGCATTACACTGACGGAAAGTAGCCACTTATCTTCAAACAAAACATACACACATACTGGTGCTAATCTGGGCAGATTAAATACCTTCTTTTACTTTGTTAGTACGGCAAATCTGCGACGTTCGCTCCTAATCCCAGTTTATCTGATGCCAGCTAGCTAAATTAGCTAACCAGCTAATCCAGCACCGTTTCCGAGCAACATCGACCACACTGTGCAGACTGTTTGCGTACAGATTGCGCAGAAGCCGTTTGTACCAACCTCCACTAAGACAATCCGATGAAAATCTGCGCAAATACGCGCCGCCTGTGCAACAAATAAGATTAAGCGATGGAAGTGACGTAGGTCAGTATTTTTAAGTAGGGCCGTTTTTTGAGCTTGTTAAAAATAATAAGAGAAAAGAAAAATGATATTTTTATCCCTTTAAACCACATTTGTTTTGTTTACTTGTTACTGTTAGCTACTTGTTTTGTAATTGTAATCTATGTTTGTTTAATGTAATTAAACGTGGTTAATTTTGTAATGACTCGCGTTTTCATAATAAGAATGGTATTTATAATTCATTTAAATGGCAATCTGAACGTATCGCTGCTCTCTATTTGAACACACCGTTGCTAAATATCGTGTTTAAAGGCAAAGGAAAACGGGTGCGTTCCAATTTGCGTACTTGTAGTCTAAGTAGTGCTCTAGAACGGTCGGCTAGTGCGTGAAAGTCCGGCGCCAAAGTGTAGACTAGCTAGTGTACAAGTATGTGGTCTTAAATTAAAACACAGCCATTCACTGTTGCCGTGACTAGGGTTTCACCCGGACTGTTTTCGCACTTACACCGGGTTGAATATTCCCCGCCGTGTGCAGTTTCCCTGGTTGCTCGAACCTCAGCAAGTGTAACGTCGAGTAAAGAAGACATGGACGAGTTGGAGCAGACGAGGCTGCGCCGGTGCGACGAGTTTTCTACAATCACCGGGTCGGACAGTGCTGTCGCTCAGTGTTACCTCGCTGAAAACGACTGGGACATGGAGGTTGGTATCGGACGTTAGCGGGACATCTCTTCGCGTTGTGGCGGACTGGTTTTGATAACCGTGTGAATCCCAATTGTGGGTTATTTGTGGTTTTCGCAGCGAGCCCTGAACTCCTTCTTCGAAGCAGACATGGAGTCCGTTTTTGATGTCGAAGACGGAGAAGAGGGCAGACCTGTGAGTAAGAGAAAGGGGACAGACCGTCCAGAGAGGACGGGTGATGCTCCAGAAAAGAAGAGGATGCACTCTGCGCAGGTGGACTGGTCAGTATGGCTAGTAGTAGTAGTAGTAGTAGTAGTTGTTGTTGTTTAGATGGTCGAAGAATCTAGGTCTTTTCATAAAAGCTGCTGTTCTCAAGACCGATCTTTGAACTAGTGCTAGGTGATATTCACCCCAGTTTCAGATAGTGAATAATCACCATAGTCACATTTTACCTTTGCGCTGCTCCTCTGTCTGTAATGGAGAGAATGGAGGCGCTGTAGTTGCCACTCTGGGCTCGGCACGCTGCTGCTGACTGCAGTGTGTGACTGTGGTGAGGCGGGCAGGACATCGCCAGCGAGAACCGTAAGGTTCCTGTTCTGCCACAGTCCACACGCTTCTTTCACCTCGAAGGAAGGTTCTGTGTCTCTCAGTAGTCTAGAACTGCATGTAAGGGTTTTCTTCATGAGGGTTGGCCCAAAGCGCAAATTACACTTCCCGGCTGTAGGGGGAGCCAAAAACGCCACCAGCGCTGCCAGCCGCCACTTAGTTTAATTTCATGCACATTTTACTGGTAGAAATTCTCCTTTCTGTTATCATCTATGAAGCTTTTACTAGTAATAATGTCAGATCTTTACAGCCATTCTGACTTAATGTAATTTTGACTAGTCATATGTTAGCATAGATCTACACGAAATCTCATTCTTGGCTATATTTACATTTATACTGGTAAAAACTGAAACCTTAGTTGATCCCCGGGTACTGAGGTGTCTGACTACTGCTCCGTCCGTCCGTCTGTCTGTCTGCCTGCCTGCCTGCCAGCCAGCCAGCCAGCCATCCATCCATCCATCCATCCAGCCATCCAGCCAAGGGTTAAATGTAGAGCTTGAATTCCATTGTAGTGCTGTGCAGTGTAAAGTGTGCTTCATTTTAATAAAATTTATTACAGAATGCTTTTAGGTTTTTATAGATACAACTAACAATAAAATAGGTTTAGTTGTGTGCCATCTAAACTGGTATAGATGGCAAACATTTAACCTAAATGAAAGTATATTTTCAGAAGGGGAACATATGATTTGTCTATTTTTATGTATTTATTCATGTACAAACTGAAACTGAAACTAAAACACCCACCAAATACAAACCAGTCTTGGAGACCTTTAAAAAGCTCTATGCGAATCTTGCCAAAAACCAAAAGAAGTAGAACAGTATACTGATATAGATTATTATACAGCTTTACTTGAAATGTTAAATAATATTCTATAATAATAATAACCAGTTAATTTTGCAATTTCAGCATTGATTTGACGGAGGAGGAGCCGGCCTGCTCCAGCAGCACCAGTTCAAAAGAAAATGAGAGTGATGGAGACAGCAAGCTCTCAATTATCTCCTGGAATGTGGATGGCCTAGACACGTTGAGCCTCGCAGAACGTGCCAGAGGCCTGTGTTCTTACCTGGCACTGTGAGTCCATCCAAGTCAATCGGAAATGTAATTATTCGCTGTGCATTTAATATACCGAGACTTTTTGCTGCTCTGGTTGGTTGGGCTTATTTTGGCCTCTCTTGCAGATACACGCCAGATGTGGTGTTCCTACAAGAGCTCATCCCTTCGTACGCTCAGTATGTAAAGAAACGTGCCGTCAGCTACCTATTCATTGAAGGTAGAAGTCTGATCTTGATGTGATGTGACGTGTTAAAGGTGTGACTGCCTATACATGAAACCAAAAATCGAAAACTGTAATGTCGATTCACTGCTCACTTTCTTCCATGGGTCTCTTATTCACTGTTTTTTGTAGAACACCATTGGAAACAATCAAAACTAGGCATCTGGGTGCAGCCTATCAGAGTGAAGTGTTATGAATGCACCCATTCTGATTTGACTGGGCTTATTATACATCTATTTATATATATTTTTTAATTATAGGGAGTTTGATATTTTTAAGGTTTATTAAGGATTATAGTTTGAGCTCTGTAGAGTCATTTAAACCTTTTTAACTAGGGCCGGGCAGTTTGACAATAATAATGTGTGGAGGGATTTCCAGATCCGGTGACTTAGGATTGGTCAGGGGGGCGATGTTGAATGTTTTTAAAAAGCTCTTCTGTAAAATGTTTTTTTTTTCTGCCGTTCTTGCTGTTTAATACTCACATACTAGAAAAGCTAATCATAGCTCATTCAGTCAACAAACAGCATCAGGTTAAGGTGTGTGTCACTTTATGTTCTGATCAGCATCAGCTGACAGTCAGCATTAGGGTGATTGGATCAGGGGGCAAAAATAATTGAGCTATGATTGATTGAGACATCTCTAATTATATCATGATATTTGATATGATATTCATATACATTTCCATGATATGTCACAGTATGCACCAGCAATTAGATTACCTTCTATTAAAAGATCTTAGTACAGAGAATTTTATTCTTAATGTGCTGCACCACATCCAAATATAAAGGAATAATTGTACTTGCATGCTTATACATGCAGTTGGTCAGTGATCTTTGCACTAATGATACATTAGTACAAAGCACATTCAGGCACTTTTTTGTTTTATTTAAAATGTATTGTATAGGACATCTCCATATTGTATTGTTATGCTAAAAGAATATCTCTTCTGATTATATTATTATCCAAAGGAAACGAGGAGGGATACTTCACTGGCCTCATGCTGAAAAAATCACGAGTAAAGCTACAAAAGAGTGAAATCATTTCTTACCCAACGACTCAGATGATGAGAAATCTCTTGTGTGCCCAGGTATGTTTTTATGCATAATAACACTGGAAGTCAGAAAGAATCGCTCAGATGTTCTGTTGTCATACACTGATGTTTAGTAGCTGTTCTTGATGTGTTTGAAGGTAGCTCATCAGTCTGTTTTCTGAAGAACCACATATATTGACATGATCTGCCAACAAGACATGATTACTGGAAGTGAATGTTCAGGTTAGAGGTCTGATTTAGAGGGCTTGGTTTTTAATATCTGCTCATGCTTGTAAAATCTAGCGTTGTTCCATCCATATCATTCCCACCTGAAATGTCAGCCGTAACGCAGGCTAGCTCTATTCAGAATTGTCCATGTGTAGTTGTTGTCATTTTTGTCCCTGCTTTTTGTGTCTTTAAGATTACTTAAGGTAAATCTCGTGAATCAACATTTGAAAACAAGTTCTTTCTAGTGTAGATTTTACAGCGCACCTGCACCCTCTTTTCATCCCACTCGCTTTCGCAAGCAGCCAATAATTAAACCGCCTGAGCCCGCTTATCTTAGCTCCCCTCTGGTCTTACCTGCAACTTGTTGGCTTTTTGCTAAAATTGTATTCCAGTCGCCAGCTACTTTGCAGATCATGTGGGACATGGGAAACATCTGCAGACCTTTAGTTCAGGTGACCTCAGCAAAACGATCTCTAGATTTTAATTCCTTTGATGGCTGTGTTGAAGAAAACCCAGGCACTGTAGGAGGTGTATAGAGGTGTGCAGTTCCTGGAGATCAAGAAAACAAATGAAAATATGACATAAAAGTAAGGCTGTCAGAGGATCCTTATACAAAATACTTGCATTTTGTTTTTTGGGTGAGATCATTACAGAAAACATTTGAGCAATTCTTTTTGACTGTTTCAAACCATACAGTGTAGTGAACTCTTCAGTAAAATCTGGGGCAGAATTATGGAAATGTGCCCATGTACATGAGTTGCCTTGTCTAACCATATGGTCTGTACTGTGTAGGTGACTTTCTTGGGTAAGGAAGTGTATTTGATGACTTCACACTTGGAGAGCTGTAAGGACCAAGCTACAGAGAGGATGAAACAGCTGGGGATGGTGTTCCAGAAGATAAAAGAGGCTCCAGATAACATGACGGTTATTTTTGGAGGTGACACCAATCTTAGAGACTCTGAGGTAATTTTCTGTTTTACTGAAAGAAACTACACATTTAAGTAAAAAGGGTTCTATATGGTGATTAAAGAAAATGTTTGGTCCTGTATAGAACCTCTTTTATTACTGTTTTTTACGAAAGGCTTAACCTTTAACCAGTCAAAAAGAACCATTGAGGTATCCAAATGGTTCTATTTAGAGTGATTGCCTATACTAAATAACCATTGATAAGCTCTTTTTAAGGAGTGTACTCAATTTTCAGGTTCCAAGTCATTCTGAATTATAGGGTTTTTTGACATATGTATTGTGTGGTGCTGTAAAATGGTTCATGGTCCTAAAATAGACTTCAGAAAGACACTGGCAGTTAAAAAAGAAGCAATTCACAACAGATTAGTAAGATAGTAAGCTTATCTGTCAGTCAGCTGACGCTGAAGTAAAGATGGGTCATGCGGCAAAACTGTGATTCAAAACAGTAGGTCCATGCCAGAATGACTGAGCATTAATTTTACTTCTAGCTGTTTATGAAGCTAAATTTAAGTTTAGTAAATACTTCTTAATGGTTCTCAACGGTGGAGTGCCAGCACTGTTAGTTCATTAAGTTAGTTTACTGTGTATGACCTATGGAACCTGCATAATCTCTAAAATGGCTTATCTTCTGTTCTGTTGTTCAATGTCTGAGTAGGTGGCAAAGGTGGGAGGTCTACCTGCAGGTGTGACTGATGTGTGGGAGGATCTTGGCAAACAAGAGCACTGCAGATACACATGGGACACCAAAACGAACAGCAATAAGAGTGTTTCCTACGTCAGTAGGTGTCGCTTTGACCGCATCTACCTGAGGCCCTCTAAAACAGAGTCGAGAATGGCTTCTGAACACATGACCTTGGTTGGAATGGAGAAACTGGACTGTGGCCGTTACACAAGTGATCACTGGGGAATCTACTGCACTTTTACAACCTGATTTTACCACCCTGAAAGCCTTGGAGTGACTTTTTAAATCAGAATTGAGGACTCTTCAAGAGCCCATTCGATTTGGTTTCAGTTTAGTTATTGAAGGCTGGCTGCACTGACTCAAGTAAGAAGGCAGGACCTACATTTCCATTTTTAATTTTCCTTTAACTTCATGGTATAGGTGTGTCAATTCAAGCAGAAGAACAACAGAGATGATGCTTAATGATCATGGTTGTGTAAAGAGTCTGATTGTATTATATAGGCAGAAAACTTGCCTCCCTCAGGACTGGTTCCCTTGAGAGAGTCTGCTTGAGTTTAGGCTTAATTACACAATAAGCACCCATCATTGAGTTTCTCATTGGGCTTCACCTCTTCTGGGAACACAAGCCTTCAGATGTGGTGGTCCATGTGTTTTAACATTCATATTTATGAATGTGCCTAGTTGACATGAGGACTGTGATTACTTCTTTTCCTGTTCTCACAGTGTTTGATATTCATGTGTGTTTTAACTATATAAAAGCTTAATAAACTAAAGGTGGATTATAATGTATTAAAATGTTTTTATTTATAATTATTTTTATTATTATTATAATGTAAATATTCTTAATCAACCACAAGGTGTCAGAATTTTCTAAACTGAAAAAAACTGAACAGAAACTGTACTTGTAGTTTAAAAAAAAGCATGTGTGCTTCTTGTGAAATTCGCTAGTACCCTGCGGCTACACAGTAAAAAACAAACATGAAAACCGAGCAATGGTGCATTGGAAAAGGTAGCAGTAAACATCAAATAATGTGTTGTTTGGGCTGAGGGTATAATGGACAATCAAGTGTTAGATTTTTATTAAGGAAATCGAGAAAGAAAAGAATCGTAATTAAGTTAAAGATTAGTAACTTTGTCAGTGTTATGTGATTGTGTGTCGAAGCAAAGCCCTATTACTATAATTATGTAACCTTTTATCCAAGTTTACAGTTTGTGATCTCCATGATAATGAATTGAGATTAAACCACTAAGGACCTAATTTCCTAGAAAGGGAAGTAGTGAGGCAAGTCCAAGACTATACAGCATTTAGAGAGTTTCTGTTGAAATGAGAACATAGTCTAGCGCTAGGCTTAGTTCCTGTTTGGGAAAACCAGCCTTAAAATAAATATAAAGGTGCTGCAGCATTCAGGGGAGTTTTAAGCACTGCCAAAGACCAGTCGCTTTTGGTTTCCTAAGTAACCATGTAACCAAAAAAAACAAAACAAAACAAAAAAAACATAAAATTAAAATTTCCAAGTAAGCATAGAGGTAACTTTGAATTTTTAGTCTATTCAAACTAACTGAGATTATTCTTGAGTAAATAGCGATGCACTTTTGTAAGCTGCTCTGGATAAGAGCGTCTGCTAAAGAGCTGTAAATGTAAATGTAAATTGGTGTAGAACATCAGAACTATTCAACTCCTTCATCACAAGAGTCTTTAGTACTTAGAAAAGCACTCTTTTGCTGTTTTGGCCTGCTGCAAACATGATGCTTAGCCACACGCCGTTCCAGAGGAATCTTAGCCCATTCCTTATGGGCAATGGCCTCCAGTTCACTAATGTTCTTGGGTTTGCATCTCTGCAACCACCTTCTTTAAATCCCACCAAAGATGTTCTATGGGGTTCAAGTTGGGCGACTATGACAACCACTCCAAAATCTTCCAGGACTTCTTCTGCAACCCTACTTGAGTTTGAGGTATGCCTGGGATCATTGTCCTGTTGGTAGATCCAATGCCGCCTAAGCTTCAGCTTCCTCACAGAATTCTCACTGAATCCATCTTGCCCTGCACACACTATACGTTTCCAGTGCTAGAGGAAGCAAAGCAGCCCAAGAGCACCATTGAGTCACCACCATTCTTCACTTTAGGCATGCCATACAGCTGATCCATAGGCCCAAACAAATCACCAGTTTTGTTTCATCGCTCCACTGACGTTGTGGGATTCTGTTTTGTAGAGCGATGAGGAAGCATCGTTAGTTAATTTAGTTAGTTAAAGTTTGTTAATAAACCTTATTTGCAGTGGAGGTTGAATAATAGAGTCCTTGTTATTCTTGGTAGATAGCACTGCAAACTTCCCCATGATCTGTGAAGGTGCTCAGACCAACAACACACTTAAACAGCTGGACAAACATGAAGCAAAGCGCAGGATGACAATTCAGCAGAGTAGTGGGAGCTTATGAAACATGAGCTGCTCTGCAGATCTAACTAATCTCTAGGCAAACTACGACTTGTTTGACTAAAATTCACTGACGTAATTTCAAAGTACCCACGATAAGAATACAGTGTGTGTTGAACACTAATATAATTTATTGCTGATTTCACATACAGTTGGAGATTCTGTTCAAATACAGTATAATGCGTCTACACTGAAGAAAACCAACTGATAAGATGTGGTTCATGGACCTCAATATAGGCTATTATCTGATTGTACTTTGGAAGAAGCAGTGCAGACAGTGCTGCTGTTATTTAGCTGGCAGTGCTGCATAGCACTGCCTGGCAAGACGTGCTAGGATGACTGACGGTCTCAAATGCGGCCATTGTGTTCACAGTAGTCCAAGGTTTGTTTTAACAGGCTTTGTGGGGACGTTTGGGTCTTTAACTGCATTTTAAAGTAGCTGCCAGTCTGTGTGGACTGTGGCAGTTACTATCTTAGGCAAGACAAACATGTGACTCTTGTATAAACCTGAGGACTGCCAAGGCTGATCAACCTTTGAAGAGGTCAGATGTGTAAACATTACATTTAAACTGGGCCAAACTGTCATAAGATCTGCAATCTAAAAGGATTTCTGCCTGATGCTCTGTGATAATCAGAGGATTTTTGTCACAGATACACTCTTTTATGGTCCTTCTACCATACTAGGCCTTTTCTGGGCTGGCAATCCAGTCTATAGTTTATGACCTGTTCATTTTATTTCAAAGTTTTACAGCTTTTACTGTGGTCATATTGTATTTGCCATTGTGCTTTTCCTAACTTCCCTTCACAAAACAAACACAGCTCACATTGTCTCAAAGCTTTAACATGAATAAAACACCAAAATCAATGGTTCTATTTCTAAACCAGTCTTAACAAATGCTAATGCTGCTTAGGAGTAGCCTTTTAAAGTGGAATACCACACATTTTTCCCCCAAATTCCAGCATAATTAAATGATTATGTATTAGATATCTAATTGATATATTAGAATGTGTTTGTATAAATGCACTCATTGCTACAGTGGATCCCATTGGTTGCTATAATATTTCAGGAAGTGGGTGGTATGGTATCCCCAATAATTGCTCTAATCACTACTATGTAGTTTTCTGAAATCACAGAATTTATAAAATATGAGATCTTTAACTGTCTTAACTTCTCTTGGTTTAAGCTGCTTTTGTACAAAGTGGATGCTAGCTCGTAGCTATGATACCCCGGGTGGTTGCTATGGTGTTGCTAAGTAGATGCTAAGGATGCATCAGTGTGTTGGTGATTGTTATGGTATCTGAGGCGGTTGTCATGATGTTGCTTGGTGATTCTTAGGTTGCTAGGCTGTTGCTGTGGTAAGATAAGTTGCTGCCAAGATGTTGTTAATGGTTTGGCGTTACATATGTAATATTGTGCATCTCATTTATTACTATGGAAACAATTCATTGCTACACAAAAACCACATGTCCAATCAAAAAGCTGCATACAAGCACCAGAAATATTGGAATAGTTTGAATGGTGTCAATATCCTAAAAAAGTATTTTTTTTGCTGTGAATGATTTGTTGATGTGTTTACATCTCAACCATTGAACCATTACAATGACCAGCCATAACATTAAAACCACTGACAAGTAAATTGAATAATATTAATAATCTCGTTATAGTGGCATCTGTCAAGGGGTAGGATATACATATCAGGCAACGAATGAGCAGTCAGTTCTTGAAGTTGATGATTTGGAAGGAAGAAAAACAGGCAAACAAAGATCTGAGCCATGCTAGACAAGTGGGTCAGAGCATCTACAGAATGTCGGGGAGTCTTAGTAGGTTGTCCCAGTAGGAAGCCGTTAAGCTCGCCGACTAAGGTTTAAGCAAGGACAGCCAGTGAACCAGCAAGAGGGCCATGGGCACCCAAGGCTCACTGATGCACATGGGCAGCGAAGGCTAGCCTGTCTGATTCAATCCCACATAAGAGCTACCATAGCTCAAATTACTGAAATTGTCCATGCCTGGACAGATCAGGGCCGCTTTGGTGGCACAAAGGGGGACCTACACATTACTAGGCATTTAGTTTTAAAGTTATGGCTGGTCGATGTATTTTTTTTAAATTTGTGGAATTCTCTTTTAAGACCACTTATCACAGTGGCCTCCCACGTCCATTGCCCAAGCTGTGAAACTGGCCATTTCTGCTCAGGCGATATTAGGACTGGGTATTTGATAATACTGTCAAAGACTTAGACAAAGATGTAAAGGTCATGCTGTGCAGTGGCAAAGCAGTGAAACACGGCAGGGAACTTTGCATGCATGAATTTAATCAGATACAGCAGTCGAGTGGTCTGCAAATATCACATCTCACTGTTCCAGCAAGAGATAGTGAGCAGCAGTGCTTGACTGGGAACTTTGAAATCCCTTATTATGTAACCAGGCTGTGCTGCACTGTCAATCAGTAACTAAACTACTTTTGCCAGATTCAACTGAACGAAAATGTTTTGATGTAGAACTGCAGCAATGTGACAACAGAGTGTGGAAATGCAGAAACCCTGTAAATTTGCTCACACGTCAATTATTTGCTCTTACAACTGCAGTTATCTCCAAATTAACATCAGGTTCATAGACCCTAAAATAGAACCCTGTGGGACACCACACCATTTTTAATTATTGCTTTGGCTCAAAGGGTTAATGTCAAAACAAAAAAAGCTTCCATTGGAATTCACTTTTTATATTATAGACATTTTTATTTCATAAATAACACAGAACAAGCATGGTAAAGCGATAAATATTCATTTATACACTGTAAGAATCTGTATTACAAAATACAGCGTAAATGTAATGCACTTGTTTCATGGGGGTAGAGGTTCCGTAACAGTACCTGATTTGCCTTTATCCAAAATTACATCCGTACCTTGCTATGGATGTGCAGTAGCCTCATGTGTAATCTTAGATAAAGGCTTGTCAAAAAACATCACGTAGTGTTGCCCCCACATCAGATTTAATAGAGTTCCTCTGTTGCATAATCTTGTCTGTTAAATGGGCAGATTAGATTAAACAAAGGTCCACTAATGCGTATCCTAACAGTGTCATGTTTTCCCATGAATTACCGTATGTACGTATTATGAAGGTTTAGTCCTGAACGCGTCATAGTAATAAAAATCCCATTTAACACAATAATAAAAAGAAAAAACTGAATAATTTCTTTGTCTAATTATGAACAGCATATAGCAACTTTTTGTATGTGTAAAGCTTACTCCCACCAACCTATTCCACTGTAATCACACTAATGCATTTTGGAATCAAATGCTTCCTACAAACCTTTTTCTATATATATATTTTTTGCATTAAACGTGTCCTTAGTTTTTATAGGTTCATACTCAACAGAAATGTAGTGTCTGAACATGCCACAGACTAGTGTCCTGTCATGTCATAGGCAGCAAGAGGTACAAGGCAGGTTGACATCGTAACACAAGACCAGGAATGTTGTTGTCCATGTAACTCAAGGATGTTTCTGCAAGTTCTGCTTTCCTTTATTGCTAATTTCAGGATAAAGAGGGCCCATATTCCATACACAAATTAATTTGGGAAATCTAAAATAAGAAAAAAAAAAAACAGCACGAATCTCAGCATGGAATTTGTCCTTTTGTGTGGCACATCATACGACATGCAAGTTTGGAAATAAAAGCAGTAGAAATTACTAGAAAAGTTCTTAGGCCCATTTACCTTAACCATTTATACCAGCCTGTGAAGATATACAATGTAGCATAAAATGAATAAGTTGCAGTATTCATTTGAGCCCTTATCAGCATTTGACTCAGACCATTGAGTCCAGATAGCAGCAAAACCATGTAGAACGATATAATATGTGATGAGCCGTGGTGCTGAAAATGACCAATGTGACATCATTCACAGACCTGTCGATTGTCAGTTCATTATGCAGTGAATCGGTTGATACCTGCGATTCTGGAAGTTTCAAACGCTGTTTTCCTGTCAGTTGAAGTTTCAGTCAGCGTGCAAACTGTGAGCACTAAGCTGATAAGATAAATAAGCATCATTCACAAGAATTTTCTCCTTGAAACTGAACAAATGAAGAAAATGGCTAAATGTGGTGAAATTCTTTGTGAAAACTGTGCAAGTGAGACAGTTGGTGAATAAAGCTCAAAGTTAGTATTTGTGGGGTGAGGGGGTTGTCACAGCAAAATTCAGCATGGTATTAATTAAAATTAGGAACAATTCAGTTTCCAGCAAAAACATAATCTGAAGTATATAGCTAAATTTAAACCTACTTTTGATTTGCATATACATTTTAACAGTACACCAAATCATAGTTCTGTGTTTGTTTGGTTTTTTTTGCCCACTGTTGGTCATCTGGCGGATCACATGACTTGGAATGACCTCCACTGTTGCCCCGTTCCCCTGACCACTGTAAAAGAAAAGGTTTAAAAGAATAGAGGTACTCTAGAGGTACACTACAGGTACTGTGATAGGATGTAGACCCACACCTCTCATTTATTAGAATAAACAAAATCCGATCATGCGAATATTGTTACTGTCATGCAAAAACCTCATCTCTCTAAAATGACAAATTTACAAGACAAGGAAAAAAACCCTTATTGTTCAAAGAAAGTCAATATAAAAAGATTTTATTCCATGTCGTTTTGGAGCATTTCTATTTGTCCATTCTTCATGAAATTCTGACACAGTGTAAAGAAGAACTGCCAGATTATGCTAAAAGTTGAAAAATGTAAAAATGGAGATGGGTTTTTTCATTACAGTGACAATATAAATACCTATTTACTCCCCTACTGGGGCTTTGATCAAAAAGCCAAGCTTAGATATGCTATCTGAGATATTTCATGAACAGCAGTGCAGTATTCTGCAAGCTGTACTCTGTAGTACTGAAGGACCAATCAACCCAGAGGCTCTCTGGGGTAGGAGACACACTGTGCCTATGGCTCTAAGCTCGTTAAGTGACAACCTTGGGCTAATTTAAACAGCTAGGATCCAAATCGACTAAGTCAGGCAAAGCTCAGGAGACGTTTGTGTCTAATTAAACAAATCACTAGGGAGTGAGAAATGCAGACTATGTCATGAGTCCAAGACCACTGTGGTTACGTAATAGGTTATCAGTTTTGATAAATCTGCACATTCTACCACTCATTTATGGAGGACCTTTCTCATGGTGAGACAATGGAGGATTTGTGCAGACATTCCACCAGTATATCCATCGCTCTAAAAAGTGACAGGCTTTGCCTCTCATGTTCCAATGGCTAATTTGAGCTGTGCGGCAATCTTGAGTTTCTGACATTTTGTACCATAAATAACTAGTCAAAGTAGTAGTTACCCTACCGAACTTGAACTTTTCCGCTTCTAGTTTTAATAGCAATAATTTAAACTACCTGAAATATTAACAGTGATAGCCTAATACATGTATTGCACAAGATAAAATGTGATGTAAATTTGTTCCAACATAAAAGGCAAAATTAGTGAGCTGAGAAAACAAAAAAAAATAGCAGCCCTATAAAAAGCATTTGGTTAAAAAAAAAAAAAAAATCAAAGACAGAAGGCCAGAGATTTTAGCAATACTTTCCATACAACAATATGAGAGACTGAACGCAGATATGATCACGCTGTTCAGTTAATCACGCTGCAAGGTTCTTGGCAGGACACACTTAAATATCCTGCTGGGAAATTTTTACTTCCTTTCCATCTGTTCCTAGCAGAGCTGTAGAAATGCAAAAGTGAATCCAGCCTAGAAAAGCAACAAACATTTTCCTAGCCAGGTGGTACAGTTTGTCCCACTCCAAATAATAATAATAATAATAATAATAATAATAATCATAATAATAACCATTTCCCTTAGTTTATGATTGTGAAAAGAAGCAAAAAGAATCCTGAAAGCCAACCGTATTTAGCATTTACAGCAAATGTGATGAACCTTAAATCAGAATGTTCTAAAGAATCCTATGTTGCTCACTGAGCACCATCTGATCTACAATAGCAGCTGTGCCCTCTACAGCAATCTCCTCTACAACACTGTAGTGTTCTCCCTAAATCACATGCTTTACACCAGCTCTAGTTATATATAAAAAACGTCTAGTTTTAAATTTGTACGATATAAAAAAATAATTTCAAAACAAAGGCGTACCGAAGAAACTATTAGGCTCTATTTTAACTTCATCTTTCCATTACAAAATACTGGCCCACTGTCCCAACCTTTGGGGATGATTTCCTGGCAGCGCAGATCTTCTCTGAGAAGAGAGTTCTCAGCCTCATGAGTCCACTGCCACACAGTATCGTTAAACCTGAACATGCAGGATTGACCAGTGCGACAGCTTTTCTTGCCGGCTCCGCTACAGGGACGCAGACTCCCTGCCACGGCCTCATCATCTCCCTTGATCTGTCTTCACCTTGGCATTCCTGTCAGGACGGCGCCTCCGGGAACGGGCAGGTGAAATATGCTCACACCAGGAGAAACGTTGACATTAGGCATCAGACCACGTTAATCCCCCCACCGGCCAAAGCTCTTTTACTGCAGTAGGTGGAGCCACTGTGGTTTGCCATGCTGCCATTCATGTGGGAGGTTTTCATTTCCATCTGACAGGCAGCGATGGCGGCGTTCAGTTCCATTTGTGCTCTGTGCACAACGTAAAACATCAGACCTATACTGATAAAGATCTGAGGAGAAAAGAGACAGGATTAATGGACTCAATCAGATCCGGCAACTGAATCCATTATTCAATATTTGCATCTGACAAACACATCAACAAGTTCCTGGATCTCTATTTGTGTACAGGGCATCCATTTAGTATTTCTGCTATTCGTCACTGCAACCAATATACTGCTAAAGTTTTGGCAACCGGCGAGGAGTCACTGAGTGCAACGGAACTGCTTACTTGTAGACTGAACACAAAGTAGCCACTGATGCTCTGCTCCGCTATAACATCCTCCATGGTGCGCAGTGTGGTTCCCAGGTAGGAGTTCAGGAGCTGGGTGGGCAGAAGGCCCACTGAGGAAGCCACCAAGTAATTTGGCAAGGACACATCTGTGATCTAAATGGAGGAGAAAGAGAACATGCTTGAAAAGACAACTGCGACTCCACTACAGACACGTTCCTAGCAAACCCCATAACCGAGCATGCAAATCTGTATTATTAAAAGCAGTAGGGCAGCATTCCTCAAAATAACAAAACACTGCGTCAGTCAGTGAGCATGTGGAACTGGGGAGGGGAGTGCTTTGTTGGTTTAAAAGGTTTTGGTCTGCTCACTAAAAAGCATCCTTTCATGGCCACAATTTACACATCTTCTAATGGCTACTCCAGCATAATAAAGCACCATGTCACAAAGCACAAGCTCTCCAACTGGTTTCGTCAACATGACAATGAGTTCAGTGTTGTTTAGGGGCCTTTCCAATCACCGGATTTCAAGATTCTCTTGAAAAATCTCTTGCAATCATGTTAACATGGGCCAGAATCTCAAAGGACAGTTTCCAACATCTTGCGAAGTCCAAGCCATGAGGAATTGAGGTTGTTTTTGGCACCAAAAGGAAGTTTCATTTGCTTTCAAGCTAGAAAGGCAACACTGCCTCAATGGAAGAATTCACAATTACTGAGTAATAAATAATGAAGCAGAGGCTAATGTCACATTTGAAACTGAAGAGGAGTAGAGACTGTTGTTTTTTCCAAAAAGATGTAGGCACATATTTGGCATTTTTTACTGGACTTGCTGGGGTAATAAAAACATAGAGAATGTGTTACTATTTTATGGTATTGGGTCACTTTGTAGTGTGTGCAGCTTTGAAATGCATTAAAAACACACTTATTCTGCTTAATATTTTTTTGCCTCTAAACATCAGCACATCATAACGGTCACATGTTTATAATGGTTAGTAGTCCTATTTCTTTTATTATAGATATAGACCAGGATGTATTTTGTATAGTATACAGACCACATCGTGTTGGGTTACCCATTTAATGCCGTGTACTCCACTTCAGCAGAAAACACAGGGCACATTGAAATGTAGACATCTCCAGAAAGTGCTTACTGAGGGCAGATGCAACATAACTCCAGTATGACTAAGTCAGTACCCGTATGCATCACACTGAGGGTTAGTGGATATTTTTAATGTAAAGCAGAATCAATATTAAGCTCATGAACAGCACTAACACTAAGACACAAAATATAGACGCTAAAAGCCAACAGAACCTAAAAGAAGGTTAGCTTCTAAAACTAACAAATGTCAAAGGCTACCAAAATGTGAGCTCATACATGACCTAATATTTTTCCAGAATCTCATACACTTATAGAGTATACCAGAATTACGAAGAGCTGAGTTTTGAATGAGAAGACGCACCAACAAATACAGCCAGTTTTCCCAGAGAAAGGAACATCTACTGTAAATCTAGTTAGCTAAAGATTTTTACATAATTCATGTAGGGGAAAATGGACACCTTTCAAGAAGAGTCGCCACTTACTGCAAAGTGTACTGTACTGCGTTCACAATGTAGCCTACAAGATGATGCATAAACCTAAGCACAGTTAGAAAAATAAACTAGTACAGAAGACAATTTTTAATGTATTGGTCCAGAAATATAAAAATAAACCATTACCTGAAGAAAAGCCCCTGAAAAAGCATGCATTTATAGCTCATTAATAGGTTTTAAAGAGTTTATTGTTTTTATATGGAATCTTTTTTGCAAAAATGTGGTTAATCAAGGGCAGCACATAAGAACATTTCCTTCATATCTTAATGATTCCACTTCATTGTAATAAACTGGAGATAAAGAACAAACTTTAGTCAAATAGAAACATTTAAGGGTGTTTTACTTAAATTTCTATTGTGCCATTTCATGTAAATTCACTTAATGGTACGATAACAAAGGCAACTTGAGCAACGTAACAGCATTCAGCAGCGATGGGCTTGACGAAATTTGTTGGGGGCTTTTCTCATTTTCCCCTCCCCCCACCCCCTTTCTTCTACAACCTAACATAAATGCACAGATCACCACTATACAATGATCCAGCATTACATCAACTGACCCTAAACACTGCTGGAGCAAAAATGCCAGGGGGGCCCTAATCCAGACAAGACTTCTGATTTTAGACCAAATCCAATCAGTAATTGTGTAAAGTTTCTCTCCACTGTTTAATCAGGAGAGATCAAGTTACCCCATAAACCATAAAAAACATACAACAAAACAACTTCATCATCTAATCCCCTTCATATGCACTGCTGTAACGTTGGGGAATACTCCTTTAAAGGACTGTTATTTGTATCCTGTTCAGCAGTCAAGCACTTGCTGTGCGAGTGCACATCTACGCACTTTTCTGACCTTGGTGATCCTAAACGGTGTCATTTCTCTCTCACGTGTCACTTAATCAAATATTAATAACGTAGGCTACACAACCCTACTAGGAGTAAAATTATTATGTCAGACAGACGCTACCCTCCCTCATAGGTGGGCGAAGTGCTTAAGTTTCACTAAAATCAGAGATTAAGACCTAGATGTGTTCATTATTTTACTCCTAAGCTGGATCAAGCCACCTGGAAATCCTTTTAAGACCATAAGGCTTTAACTCCATCAATCAGAAACGTACGCTGCCTCTCTTCAATCATAGACACATACAGGAATCTAATCTAATGTACCCACATTGTGTGTTTTGGTGTGTGGGGTTATGGCTGCATTTGGCTGATTAATTTGTAGCAATCTCACTGAAAACTACAGCTACTGAAAAAACTACACGAACTAATGGGGGTGTTCATTCATTTTCTTTTCTCAGTAGCTGTAGTTTTTTGTGCAGACAACCTATAGGAGCCTTAATGCACTACAGAGGTGAGAAGAGACACAGTACCACAAACACCCAGAAAGAGAAGAGCTGTTTTCTCTACATAGTGGAGCACTGCACAGACTACACACCTCACACAATAACCTTTAATATGTCGAAAAAGATTGTATCTTAAGCGAAATGTACAAAATTATAACAGTAACAAAAGCGTTTCTATTAGTGGTAATTATTCCATGTGAAAAAAAAGGAAAGAAGTGTCAAAACGAAAAGAGCACTGTTTGCACCTGAAACTGAAATTACTTTAAATTTAGAAAGCGAAAAAGAACTACAAACTGAACAGAAACCTAGAAAATGAAAAACAAGCTGTTTCCGCCCAGCACTGTAACCCTGAAACTATAAAGATCAAGAGAGCAGACGATGTAAACATTAACCAGACAAGCGCAAGAGCTATAATCTTTTACCCAACAACCCATCAGTTTAACCCAGTTTAACTTGTCTGTATTCAACCCCAGCTTCCAAAGTTTATCCATGGACAAATGTATCGGGACAGTATTTGCATCCATAACATTTGTAAAGTATCCAAACTTCTTAAATCAGTTTAATTCAATTATATACAAGCCATTTTACTTAATTCCCCCACCTCACCTTCATCTAATCCCTGCTTACTTTATCCAAACATAGCATGATCCAACCCCATCATCATTTATTAAAATCTGACGTCATTCAAACTCTGTTAATCCAAACACACACTATATGGACAAAAGTATTGGGACACATACTCCGGGTATTGGGACTCCACTATCGTCCAGGGAAGGCTTTCTACTAGATTTTGGAGCATTGCTGTGAAGATGTGCAACAAGAGCGTTAGTGAGGTCAGGATGCTGGATGCTCACCACCCCACCTCATCCCAAAAAGATGGAGCACCATCATTTCAGACAATTCCACTGCTTTACACCCTAGTAGCTCACGCCTGGCATTAGGGATAGTGCCAACTAGTACATGTTTATCTGCTTCCAAGAGTCCTATTATCTTGGCAATACTTCTCTCTCTGCATCTGTATCAGCAATGGATGCAACTTAAAGTAGCTAAATGCATTAGACAGGGTGTCCACAAACATAATGTAGCCTAATCTAAACCCAGTTTAAGATTTAAACCCTGGATTAGTTCATCCTAATCAGTCTTGATTTTTTTTTTTTTTTTTTTTAATTCAACCCCATCTTAGTTGATTCTGCCCAGTTTCTCTCATCCAGACCCTCACTTACCGAAAACACCGCGTTCTGGAGGCCGAAGGGGATCGGGGTGAGCCTGGCCAAGGCCACCACTTTCAGCCCGCTTCCACCCTCCACCACCCGGATGACGGCGCTGAGCTGCTCGCTGTTACCGACCCGGTTGAGCACCCAGTGGGCGAGTAGCCGCTTGCACGCCACATGGGCCACGAAGGTGCCGATGAGGACCCCGACCATGACGAGGCCCAGGCCGAGCACGAAGCCGTACAGGTAGCCGGCGGCCACGTTCAGCAAGATGTAGCCCCAGCCGCACGGGAAGGACACGGTGATGAGTCCGATCACGAAGAGTAACGCCCCCTCCAAGCCGTCCAGGCTCTCCACCCACAGCAGCAGGTCCTTCAGGTGCTGGCGGACCAGCGCCAACGACGAGAAGCACACGGCCGTCAGCAGGCACGCCAAGAGGGCGCTTTTGAAGCAACAGGTCGCCACGCAGCACGGGCTCCGCAGGTCAGCCGCCGAGTAGGAGGGCACGCCGGCCTCGACGCTCTGCAGCTCCGCCTCCGCCTTCCCTCCACCGGCGCTGCATATCAACAAGTCTATTTTATCGCATTCCAGCGACTCGGGGGTCTTCTGCAGCCAGCGGTTCAGCTGCATGTGACCCTTACCCGCGGCATGGCGCACCGACTTGGCCAGAAGCTGCACGGTGGCCCCCGCCAGGCTCCACATGTTGATCCCCGAGTCTGTCCGAGTTCTGGCGGCCCGTGAGCTTCAGTGCAGACACGGTGTAAACAGATGCCAGGGCGGCTCTCCCTCTCTCGGAACTCAACGCAGACGCGGAGCTGATTTGCTATAACCCGTATAACCCGTCCCACACAGGGCCGAGATAACCCACCCACGAAAAATGCAGTTTTGTGGGTTCTGTCGCGGGAAAACGATCTGTTTACCTCTCTAAAGCCTCCGGCAGCATCTCAGCCTCTCTGCCCCTGACAGCTCCACATCAGTCCTGCACTTCAAGGACTCGCGCTGCGCTTCGGTAATAAGCCCCCCACCCTCCTCCGGGCTCACAGCGCCCACCATGTTTACAAAAAGACCCCGAAAAACACCGATCCGTGCTCGACCAGGACCACCGCACACGCAGGATCGATCACACCGGTTCCGACTGAAAACAGGACCGACCCAGAAGCTGAACTTTTCCTCTGCACCTCAGTCCTGTGAGGCACGAATCTCGGCGATGCCCCCCGTTTGAGTTCAGATCCAGAAGCGCCGCTGCTGGTCCGGTCCTGCGGGTCATTCCGCTCCACCGAACCCCGCTACAGTGAGTGAAGGCTGCGGTGCTGCCGGGCTGGTCAGACAGTGGCGCTGACCCCTCGGTTTATGACCGCAAGGCAGCGATGCGCTCCAGACGCGCTCCGACCACAAAACGCACCACTGTTTGTTTCCCACAATGCCACGCGGTCGCGTCGCTACCGTGGGGGCACACGTGATCTTCTGTTTGTATCGCGAGAGGTGCACGAAAACACACACACACACACACGCTCAGGTTGGTATTGCTATATTTGTGAGGCCTTTTATTGACTTTTGTTGCACTGCAGCTGAAGAGGTGGTAATTATTACTTGACATATATATAAAATACAGAACAGTATTTTAACTATGAAAATTGCAAGCTAATTTGTCTTCTATATAACTATAAATAGTTTAGTTATCAATGGATTTCTGCCTTGTGACACTTGAGGGGCAGTATGGCGACTGTGCCCAAACTTTACTTGAGTAAAAGTTAAAGTGTGAGGCCAAAAATAAATTAAAAAAATTTATATTAATTTATATTGATTTATTTTGTTATATAGAGGTATTTATAAAAAATATCTCTATATAACAAGTACAACAAATACATTAAACCGTCCTTTGTTTTTGGGGTGTGATCCGATGAGTAATTGGCAGTATCAGTCTTTACACAAGAACACACTACACTATATATCCCAATGTTTGTGGACACCTGTTCTATTAAATGCATGGAGCTACTTTGAGTTGCGCTCATTGCTGACACAGTGCAAATGCACACACACACACACACACAGCTTGTCTAGTCCCTAAAGAGAGGTATACTGCAAATAGAAAAGGACATGAACCAGTTGGCACCATGCCTAATGCCAGGCGTGGGCTAGTGGGATATAAAGCCCCCCAGCAGTGAGAGCTGTGGAGCAGTGGAACTGTGTGTCTCTGGAATGATGGTGCTCTAGCACCTCATTTTGGGATTAGTTCCCCATAGCAATTGAGGAATCTTCCCTGGACAGTAGAGACCATTCCTCCAACAACAGCAGGATAAACTCTTATTTGAAGAGCCCTGATTTTGGAAAAGAAAATAGTGAAAGAACAAGTGTCCCAATACTTTTGTTCATATAGTGTATTTGCATAGTCGTGTGATGCCACAAATAACACCACATTTGCATACAGTATATCTAACAAACATAAAGCAGAGCTCATTTACATAATGCCGCTGTCACACAAAAGAATATTTATATTTGATTTTTTACCATAATTTGAACCTGTTAGATGTTCTTTACATTTGATCAAATTTCCTGTTGAATGAGCCAATATAAATGATCCAAAATTAGAACATGGAATTTTTACAATGCATTACATAAGTTTACCCCTCTCCTGTCGAGCTGTAGTTTGGGTTATGCATGGCAGTGGCAAGATATCAGGTGTAAAGTAAAGTTGCTATTTTTACTCATTAGTTTTTGGAGTGGTGGGATTTATTTTACACTATAGCCCCCTATAGAAATTTCACAGATGTTCAGGGTGGTGAAACTTAACAGTTAATTCTTAACAGGGTTAGATTTAGGTTTAGGGTTACAATTTACAGTCACAGAGGAAATGAAATTAATTTCAGTAGCTGCTTAGTTGAATGTAAATACTATCCAAATAAATATTTGGTTTCACAGTAGCTCAGGATAAACTTGGGATACTTGGAAGTAGAAACTAGTCTCTACAGTCTAAGTCTTTTGTATAGTGATTTGTATTTGTTTATTGTATAATTATTGTACACTTTACAGCCTCTATTTATTGCCAGCTTGCCTGCTGTCATTTCAGGTTAAATGTAGCAGCACAGTGTCCTGAAGGAGCTATATTTCATTCACTGGAACGAGAAGGAATGATCATAAAGATTTTGACAATAAATCTACAGAGGTAAGTCGAGTTTGTATAAAGTTGTACGTTTTGTATAAATGTATTCAGCATGTCTCTTGCAATTGTACATACTTAAAATATTAAAATATTAAGTGGGAAGCTAGAAAGCAGAAATTTTAGATGTGTCCAGAATGATGACTGTACTCTACAATGACAGAGAAAACTGCACAGCTAAGATTTCTTCAAATTAGGAGAGGTTGTAAAATGATCATATATAACAGGCATATGTAGGATATGGGCCTTGTAAGTCCCAACATTAAAGAAGCATTTTGATATTCTCTTGCATTGCATCCTTTTTAGCATATAAGTCACTTATGTTAGTTTTGCATTACTTTGCGTCTCCACACGGTGGCACTGCATTCATGTTGTTTTCACCAGTTGGGCTTATTGGTGTATGCCTGCTGTAGGCCTAAGTACTGTTTATACTGCATGATTGAGGGTTTGAATCATTTCTAATGGCTTATCTTTAATGTAGTCATAAAATCTGCATATAAATATACTACTTTTTGGGGAAACTGCATGATGCGTTATAGGCAGTGCACACCTCATATGACTTAAATAAGGGCTTATGCGGGTTATGAGTTGAAGCAAGTTTGATATCTGCTCTGCTTGTTCCACTGAATATGCCTTTCAAACAAAATCACTGAATCTAATCTAAGAGTCTAAGGTCCAGCAACCTATAAATCTGTCTGTTAACAGTTCCACAATTGAGCTGTGAGTGGGGCCTTAAAATAACAGCTTCAGATTAATGTTGATGCTCCACTGACTGTAATAGGGAGAATGGTATTGCTGTTGATGCACAGCTAACTACAGTGTGTAACTTTGGAGAAGTGGCCAGACTAACACTTGCGAGAATTGCAAAATACTGCGTAACCCAAGTCATATTCATGTAAAAACCTTATTCCCCCTGATTCTTTGACTTTCTGTGACTGTTCTGTATCTCTCAGCTTCTCCAGAAAAGCGTGTCCTTTAGGGATGGCACGTGGCACTGTCTGTAGGAAGAAATACCAACAGCTCGTTGGGTTGCTTTAATCTTAAACTTTTAAAAAATGTTATATTTACATCAGATCGTTTAAGCCCAGTCACAAATGGAGACTCCAGCTCTCTGCAAAGTACGCTCTTTGTGGTAACAAATGTGCAAATATAAGCCGTAAGGAAACATGGTTGTAATGTGTTCATTTGTTTTTATTAATTTATAAAATTTTTTAATAGTTGATTGCATACCAACAGCAATGACAATTTCATTTGATTATTAAAAATACTTTTTTATTCACATCTGAATTTCGTCCTCACCACAATGTTGGTCTGACAGCTGTAAACCAACCCCTCCACTCTTGGCAGTGGTGGCTCAGCGGTTACAGCGCCGGGTTATCGATAACAGGGTTGTGGGTTCGATTCCCGGGCTCGGCAAGCTGCCACTGTTGGGCCCTTGAGCAAGAACCTTTACCCTCTCTGCTCCCCGGGCGCTGGAGTTGGCTGCCCACCGCTCTGGGTGTGTGTGTACTCACTGCCCCTAGTGCACTAGTGTGTGAGTGTGTGTTCACTACCAGATGGGTTAAATGCGGAGGACACATTTCGCTGTACAGTGCACACAAATACACCTCGAGTGTCTGGGACAGGACTGCAGTCTAATAATCCTGGTGTTCTCAGTGCATATAATCAGTCTTACATTTGCATCACAGAGGAGGTGATTAGATGATTGTGACTGAGAGGCATCCAGTCTTCTATCAATCTAGTTGAGCAGTGACTAAATGTGCAGCACCCTTTTAGATCACCAGCACTCTTTTGTGTTTATTTTAGTTGCCCAGTTTAATGAAAGGAAAAATAAGAGAGACTCCTCTGCATTTACCCAATCAAATGATGTCCTAGAACATACATGTGTAGTTTAGTACTATAAAAATGCTTGTTTTTGTATTTAAAAAATCTTAAAAATCATAAAATCATCATATTTAGTAATTTGCATTTTTATGTAAATCACGTGGTCATTAGTTCAAGCGAAAACTACAGCTTATCAGCCTGAAACCTTGTCACTGTTGTCAGGGGGCGTGGCTACAACTAAGTTCTCATAGCAACAGCCTCACCCGAACACACCAGAGTATTGACTTTTACATTGATCGTAAAGTGGGTTTCCATCGTGTGAAACAGTGAGAAAATAAAAGCCACGTTTGAAAGAAACGGGAGGTCTGGCAAGTGCGCTGCTCACGTGTCGCGCGCAATGAGGCGGGGACGCGCGCACAAGACCGGAGAACCTGTGGCTTGTGTGTCGCGCGCGCTGAGGCGGGGACGCGCATCCCCAAATCCAGACTACCACAGCTGTGGATGAACGGGTGTGTGTGTGAGAGAGAGAGAGAGAGAGAGAGAGAGAGAGAGAGAGAGAGAGCGTGGGGGGGTTGTAGTGAGGACACCAGGTCTGTTAGCCTGCACCACTCTCCGCGACAGTGAGTTAAGATGGATTGCTCTGAAGAGGTGCAGTCACCCTCGGACGAAGCCAGCACTCCAGTGGAGTTAAAGAAGGGCATGTCCATATTTCTGGATGTAAGTAGAACCGCGGCGTGATGCCGGAGCAGCAGTCCACACACTTGGCTAACTGGGTTAACAGTGTTGGCTTATGGTAGCCAGCACAGGCTGTAGTGGTTTATCAGCTGCTGGTGATGAGATGGATGTTTTGGAGTTTATCTACACTATGATGGTTTGGTGGCTATTACTGCTAATACTTACAATAATATTAATAATAATAAAATCAGCATAAGCAAATTCTTATGAGAATGTGGATTTGACAGCCTGCTCTTATGAATGATGGATATATGAAATAAGTTGTGTCCATCCCTTCTGTAAGATTTAATTCAGTTCAGTTCAGTTGTACAGTACAACCAAACAGAGTTAGACTAAAGCCTCCAGTGCAGAATAGGTAGGGCATGCAATAGTGCAAGGAAACAATAGATAAAACACGAGACAGGATGCTTAGCCAGTATGTGCAAAAACAATAAATACAATTCAACCTGATGACAGGAAGATAAGCTTCAAACTTCACATTTCTGCTGTAGTCGAAGGACAAAATTATGTTTTTTTGATTTGAATGATGCTCTATAGAATTGAGATGGGTGATATGGCATAAATATAATATCATGATAGTTCAAGACAATATGCGATACCTTTATAAATACAATATTTATTTATTTTAGACATATGAAATAGGTGTAGTTTTGGAATAGACAAAAAGGATGGTGAAACCAGTGGTGAAACGTAAGCAATATGGTTTTCACTCATTCATTAACCTGGACTAGTTATGCTGTCTTTGTAATGAATCATGAACATGCCATTATTCAGTATTGTAGATGTGCTGGCGATGTGCATTCCATTTTACAAAAGTATAATATGATATTAATAAGTATCAGCGTATTGCCTAGCCCTATGATAGAACTCACGCAAAACCCTTGTTTCTCCTTTTTTGCTTTTTTCACTTTTCACCTTATTTTTATGAAAGTTGTTCTTTGCATTGTGTCAATTTCATGAGAAATGGAACAATAGAAATGCTTCAGAATTACTTAATTTAGAGATATTTGGAGTTTATTGTGTGACGGCAATGACACACTGTGATTTAACCATTTAAATGGTTCTGTGTATTCTAGATATATCTCATTGTTTACAGAATGTTACGTGATGTGGGTTGGGCAGGTAGTAAGTCACAGTTCTGTGCTGGCTGGGTGCTCATGATGTACTGCAGTTGGTCCTGGTTTGTGGGGCTTTATATGGACTTGTATTATTATTATTTTATTATTACTTTAATTTCTCTTAAACAATGCAAAACAATGTGGTGACTGTCAGCTCTGTATTCTTGACAGTGACTGTCAAAATGACCCGCACCTACACCAAATCTAAAAAGAATGACCTAATAAGGTTTTCCTTTGCTAGATGAATTTCATCCTTTTCCTGCAATTAAGAAAAGATCTTCTGGTCTTAGCCAGAACCACAGCACTTAAGGTTGATGTGTTGCAGCTTTGCATAGCTAATGTTAATCTTCATAAGAGGAAAACATGAACACTCCTTGAAATGACTAATATAAACTGTGTTGATAAAGTCACCTGTCACCAACATAGTGGTGGCATAGATTTGCAGCATGGCTCCTCTCATGAAAAGGCTAAATGCAGCAGGCTCTTGGCGTGCACACCATGGTTTAATTTCTAGCGTGTGAATATCTTTGCTGTGAAATAACACCCTACTTAATAGAGTACTCCCGAGCTTGGGGACTATAGTGTGTCTTAAATCCCATCTGTTCTTGGAGGCTCCCTGGCATTAGCTTCAGAGACTGGCTTCCCAAGAGTGTGGTTGCATAGAGATGGTCTTAAATTAAAATTCGGTAGCACTATTGCTGGATAGTATTGATAAAATTCAGTTTTGTAATATTTTTCTAATATAACCCAGTCCCAGATGACCTTTCGCCAAATAAATGTCGTACAACAGAGCTTGTTGATTTGACTTTCCAAAAAGGAAAAATACTTTACTGTTTATTTTGGATGTTTTAAACTTTAGAAACAAGCAAATTAAATGATCCTTTATTAGTTTACTTTTCAGTCAAAATGTCCATTAAAGCAACATTAGGCAAAAACGGGGCTGGATTCCCCTTACAGTCAGTAATTCGTGCATTGAGACACCCCTAGAGAGCCTGCTTTACACATGCATTTCTAGACAGGCTGTGAAATACACAACCCTCACTGAAACCAAAAGCATTTGGACAGGCTGGGTAGAGTAATATTGCAGGATTTTACACAAATCTGCTTTTAACTTTAACATTGTGCAGGGTTACACAATTCTTGCAAGCCTTATCCTGCCCGCTTCACCAAAATGATATAGAGATGATAGAGACACCATTTGCTGACACAGATGTGCAGATGCACACACACACACACACACACACACACACACAAAACATATCTAGTTCCTGAAGAGAAGTAGTGCCAATACAATAGGTCTCTCTGGAGCAGGTAAACATGAAGCTATTGGCACTAAGCCTAATGCCAGGCGTGGGAGGGCTAGAGGGGTATAAAGCCACCCAGCATTGAGCTGTGGAGCAGTGGAACTGTTTTCTCTGGAAGGATTGTGCTCCATCCACTTTTGGGTTTGAGGTCATCCCCATCATTCTGACCTCACTATTGTTCTTATTGCTGAAGGCAATTATGCCTTCCCTGGAAAACAGATACAGTTCCTCCAACAGAAGCAGGAAAAACTTTTTAAAACCATTGACTCGACATGAAACAATGAAAGAGCAGGTGTCCCAATACTTTTGTTCATATAGTGTAGAAATAGAATTGTCTGTAGTTTTGTTTAAAATCAGTAACCAAGACTCTTTGCACTGCACATTAAATTAACCTCACTTTTAATCCATGTAGTTTGGTCAGTTTCACTCATTTCACTCATGAATGGGCATTAACATTAACATTCTTTACAATGCCAAAAATGATCTTAACAACAGTGTACAGATGTGTGCAAACTGTTCTGCTAAGTCAGTTTATATTACCATTACATTCTTTTCTTTTTTCAGATATTGAGAAGAGCTGATAAAAATGGTAAGATGTTTTTTAACATATAATATTTCATGTATAATATACACTGTCATAACATTAAAACCACTGACAGGTGAAGTGAATATATTCAGGTCCACTGGCATCTGTCAAAGGATTGGATCAATTTTAGCAGTGAACAGTCAGGCATGGGAGCCATGGAGGCTAATCCTCTCAGCTAACAGGATTTAAAGCAGCATTATGGACATTTGGTATTTTTTAGTCCTGGGCTCCCCCTATGTGTGGAGAGTGTAATACACTTGTACTTTGCTGCACATGCAAAAAGAGATACAGAAGAGGCGCTGAAAGTGAAAGAACCTTGTGAATTCATATGGAAGAGTAATATTACACGATTTTAACAACTTTGACTATGATTATGCACAGTTATGCAGTTCTCATTAGAGGTCTTGTGTCCACTTAACCAAAGTTACATGCAGTTACATACATAACCGAGGCACCATCCTCCCTTTTATAGGTCAGTGAAGCTAGCTGTTATCTTAAGGTAATGCAATAATGCTATATAATGTATCTTTAAAGGATCTGCTGCAAAGTCTCGGTAGCAAATACCACTGGACACCTTCAGAGATCTTGTGGAGCTTCCATGCTTCAATGGGTTAGAGCTGTTTTGGTGACCCCAGGAGGACATACTCAATAATAGACAGGTGCTTTTATGTCTATGCTATGGCTATCTTTTTCCTTGTGTGACTGTCTTTATCACACCAAATGCTGTTGCTCTGTTGTCATGGAAACACTGGATCATCCATGCCTTATTTAATGTCAGTCAATATTGTAGCACTTCCACACAGGAAACAAATGTCATGTCATGTTAGTGCTCGGGTTGTCTTTGAGTGCTGTTGTTTTCGTAGGAGAAGAGAAACTCAAATTTTGTCATGTTAATCCAATTGTAGAACCGCATTTAAGGCTACGTTTGGCAGCATTGACACACTGCTGAATAGTTGGGGACCTTGCTTTGGCAATAAGTGTAGTGCTTTTTTAAATGTATGAAAAACAATAATACATGAATATCCATCTTCCCATATCCTATATAGTTGTTATCAAAATTATTACTTGAAATACAACACATCGAATACCTAGACTAGCTGGATGTTAGCAATGTGGTTAAGAGTTGTCCAAAAGGTTTTGAGAAGAGACTTTGCAAAAACAAGGAAAAGATCAAAAAGCACTGGCTGTTACTACAACCTGGACATGGCAGAAGCTATCACCAGCTTCCACCAGGTTCCTTAGAGGGCAAAATCCCTTGAGTGACTGCAGAAGACCTGTAGCAAGATTTGGTGACAGCAAGCACTGAAGTTTCAGTTGGCACAGTAAGGCTCATACTAGTTGCTGAAGGTCTCAATGAAAAGTCTGCTCCAATCTGCTCAAAACCTTATAAATAAGTCACAGAAGCTTTTGGATTCTGCTCTGTGGATCGAAAACTGGAATTGTTCAGGCTTCTGGATCAGAGGTTTGTCTGGAAGAGAAAGAATGAAGCTGACGCTGAATAGAACACCCTGCCTACAATGAAACATGGAGGTGGCTAGATGATGCAACATGGATTCAATTAAGTATCAGGAAATCCTAGGAGAGGTACACGCCTTCTATAAGGAAGCTGAAGCTTTGGCATCATTGGATCATCCAAAAGGACAGTGGTCCCAAGCATACCTCAAAGTCCACCAAGGCTTGGTTTCAGAAGAAGTCTTGAAACATTCTGAAGTGGTTGACATAGTCACTTGACTTGAACCCCATAGAAAATCTTTATTGGGATTTGAAGAAGGCGGTTGCAGCATTAAAAGTGGTATTTTGTGTTGAATTTGGGGAGAGCACTTGTTATATTACAGACTTAATAGGAAGAATAGCATCTCTGTCATTCTCAGCTAGACGTGTTGCCAACTTTTTACCTTTAAGTGGGCAGGACAGTGCTCATGAGCTGCATAACACTGTGTAACCCAAGTGATATTTGCATAAAATCCAGTAATGTTACTCTATCTTGCTGGTTCACATGCATGTACAGCTGACCGTTAGGGGTGGCTCAAAGTGCGAGTTACACTTTCTGACTGTAGGGGGAGACGAGGAGCAAGAAATAGCAATTTTTGCATAATGCTGCTTTAATCCTATGTATGCTAATCTGTACAATTGCATTTCACAAACAAACAGGGTAGGCCTGTGTCTGTTGGTACCACTGACATGTATTTTGTGTATTAAATGACTTGCTTTACAGTCCTTCATAGGAGAGTTAAGTTCACAGTGTGATCGTCTTGTTCACGATCGCTCCCCCTTTCATTTCTTTTATTTTCATTTAATGTTCTCGCAGTATATATATATATATTTTTTTTAGGTAATGAATTAGTGCCTGTATTGTGTGTAGCCTGTGCTGTCGTGCGTTCATACTGTTTTGAGTGCATGCTGGCATGACTCACCTCAGGACTTACGTATGTCACCATTTTTAGACCAACCTGAGGGCATGGGTACGGAGTCTAACACAAGCTTCCTGCCCTTGCACCTATATTATTGTTGGGCATGTCTATGTCTGTCTCTAATCTGTCATTTCTATGCGTGTCCCTTACCAGGATTTTCAGTAGGTGCTTTTCTATATTCAGTTTATCAGTTATTCACCAGGTTTTGTTGCTTTGTTCGAGCACCTAATTGTGTTGGACACCGGCCCTAAACTGGAACTGAACTGAACACCCCAGCCCAGTGCCATAACACCAAACAAACACTAAACACCAAACAAACATTTTGTTTGTTTTTACAGATGATGGAAAGTTGTCCTTTGACGAGTTTAAGGCTTATTTCTCTGATGGAGTTCTGACAGGGGACGAACTGAAAGAGCTCTTCCATACAATTGATACTCATAATACAGAGTAAGTATTTTACCCAGTAATGGGTAGCTGACATATTGCTTGTTTAGGATAATGTATGTATATATATATATGACAAATGATCATGGTATGGAGCTTGGAGGCAGAAGCGGACGCAATTGCAGGAATTTATTAAACATAAAACCAAACTAAGCAAACAGGATATAAAGAAATACAAACCAAACACACAAAGGGAACAAACAAGCTAACGTACCATGAACTGCCATGAATTCACTGGAACAAAGGGACTACTTACACAAGGACAAACAAGCAACACCTGAGACTAACAAGGTGGCAGGGCTTAAGTAATTAGTAACACTAATGACAAGGCGGGGCTAAAGCAGAGACAAAAAACAAACATAAACAGAGCCACGTGCTGATGTGCACATGGCAGGGCAAAACAGAGACACAGACGAGGAATGAAAAACACAAGACAAGGGCAAGACAAAGACACCTGTTACGAGAATAAAGCATACACTGAAAAAAAGAAGAAGAATCCAACACTTGCACAATATAGATTGAGTGTTGATCTTTATTGAAGGAACAGGAGATATAAAAACCATTGCCCTCTAACACAGACACTGCTGATGTTGGCTAATGAAAGTTACTAATGCGTGTGTGCTTCTAGCGCTTGCTCCCTCAGCTCCTTCAGCCGCTAGGAAATGTCAGGAACACAGGCTTTGTTGTGAGGGACATCCTAAGGCTGTGGAGAAGACATCAATGACATGACCGGACATTTTTTTGGCCGTTGAGGACAGAGTCACATTAATATTTTATTTTTCATGTGAGGGGTACAAGTTTCCATTATTCATTAGGGTCACTTGCATTAGTGAAAAAGTAGCATAGTATAGTTTGGACACTAAACATTTTATGGTTGATGGACAGCAGTTTGACCAGTATAGGGAAAACCATGTCAATAAATGATCACTTTAAGAATGAGAGCTATCGTTATCACCATGTGGTTTAATCTAGTGCGATCTTTTGCGTAACGTTCAACTTAGCCAGGTGCTGTTTGAAATGACAAGAGATGAATATTGATAAGGGCCAGTTTACTTGAAACATATTTTACTCATATTTAATTTTTCCCCACGTTTCAATCAGCTTGTTCTGTCTGTATACCAACTGGTCATGTAGGGGCACAGGCAGTATGTTAAGGTGAATGTTGTGATCCAGCTTACACCTCAGTGTGAATTTCTCATCTCATCACTTGAGTCATCTTGGTTTCCATAGCAGCAGCTCTGCCGGCTGATTTGCAGACCCTTTGTAGTAGCGTTTGAAGAGGTTGAGCCCTCTGTTTACTTTTTTAATCCTTTGTATAATGGGGAAAATCCTGTTTGATGGTGTAATTGCAGGCAGAAATAAAAGAGCAGCTATTTCTCAGAGACATAATCATAAATTTAACACATTGAACTTTCAACTTCTATGTTTATGTGAAACAGAGAACAAGTTATTAATCATGAACACTATTTGGACTGGATAAGTTTTACATAGGGAGGCGGGGTAATGTAATTAGTACCGGAGTCTCTCAATAATTTTAGTCCCGTCCGAATGCGCCATGTCAGTCATTTTTAGGAACTGTTTGCTACAGCATTAGAAAAATTCCGGTAAATATTCCATCATATCCTGGAAAAAATATGTTTTTGTAGCTTTCCTCAAGTGTGAAGATGCTCAAGGAGGCATTTCGTTTCGCTGTGAATGGCCCAGATACCTCTGTGGCCTCAGTCAAAAGATCCAAAAGATTCCTCAGAGACGCAGCACTTTTGGTAGCGTTAGGCAAGTCAATGTGTAGCATAGCCTATAGCCTACATACGTGTTATGAACATATAACTGGTTATTTTCAAACTATAAAATTTCATCATTAATATAAGTGGATTATGAGACTGGATATCATCACATTTTTGAAGGTGACAACAAAATCGAGTGTGTAAATCGAGTAGCCACTCCTACCTCAGCCATTTATGCTGAGATTGAATTGATTTCTTGTAGTAAAATGACATCACTCCTCCTCTCCATGTAAAACTAATCACACTCACACATCTGTATTACAAGCAAAGTTCTCTGTGTAACCAAAAGTAGTTTTTCTTTGGGTTTTCTCAAGGAACCATTTGAAGCACCTTTATTTTTAAGAGTGTGAAGGCAAAAGGCCAATATATGGATACTGTGATGTGTGTAAAGTTAATTAATTTGTGGTCCATGTATCTCTTTATTTGCACAGATTTATAAGTAAATTAATTAATGAATACGTAACTCATCAAAATCATAATAAATCCATGTGTAAATACATCCAAACATGCATTTAATAAAACTAGACTTAGACTGTTAATAAAATATATAACACATACATGTATTTAATAAATGAATCCTTTTAAATAACTAGGTGCATGTAGTAATTGTAAATAAACAAAATATGCCAATATTTTTGTTTTTTTCGAACCTTACAACTAGAGTTTATTTTTTTGACAAACATTTTGGGCTGTTACTTTTTATTGTGGGAAATGAACTGTCAGCTAGATGTCAACTTGTTCCGAGGAAAACTCCCATTTCTGTCATGTCACACCTAACTGGCAGGTATGTTACATAGCAACATGAAAAGGACAGACAGTGGTGTTTCTTTTCCCCACTAGCAGCAGCAAGGCCTGTCTTAAAACTGTCTCAGTCTGTTTTGGCAGTTTTGGAAGGCATATCAACTCAGCGATGATCCCAGTGGAACTGCTCATTTGACTGGATTTTTAAAAGTGACATGGAAAGTATATAATTCAACTAATAGTCCAACTGTCTTAACTGATTCTGCATAGCACTGGGATGCACAGTGTTACATTGTTGGTTTCAGTATATTTGGTCCCAAATATGTGCAAATAGTAAGGAATAAACATTATTTTATTTACATATTCTTTTTCAGGGAACCATTGAGACTAGACATTGAGACTGTTCTTACACTAAACCTATATGGTCTGTCTACATATATCCAGACACATTCTTATTACTGAATGCAGCTACTTCAAGAAGCACCTGTTTCTGACACAGGTGTTCAACTGCTCACATAGCTTGTATATCTGTATATCTCCAATCATAGAATTTCAGTGGTAAACCAATTAAATAAGCATATATGAACATAAACAGGAGTGGGATGCAGCCTTTGCACTGACCAAGAGCACTGACCCGGTTCGTAGTATCAAGTCCAGCATTGGCATTTAACCAAATGCGATCTAGTGATAATCATAGGTCATAGGTAACAGTTTACTTGCCTAAAACCCTGGTGGTGTTTTGACCGCTGCACTGTGCTGGAAGTTGGTGAAACCAACACAGCGCTTTTAGTAGGCAGTCAGAGTGGTCTGATGACTGTAGCTTGGCTTCTAGGTACAAGCAGGTCAGACCGGAGTGGTCCTTTGTGTGTTACAAAACCACAGAGGTTGCTGCACACACATCATGCTAATATCACTGGTTATGAGCCATTGCAGCATTAGCCTAAAAAGCTTAACTTTACCTTTAAAGTTACTCACCTTGAATTCTGTGAGCAGATCTGGGTACTCTGTGACACCGTTTGCGTACTGGTGTCTGATCATCTGACTCAAATCCAGATGCCATTCTACATGTTGTTATGGATACCTTTCTTCTTCTTCCTCACTAAATGTGTAGGCTTATGATGCTACCCTCTTCAGTTCTTTAGATATCATGAGCTTACATATCTATAACGGCTGCAGTAGTTTTCGTTCTTTTCGGTATTCTAGGAAACCAGTACCGTCATGTTTTAAGAACTTTGGTATTGACTTGGTACCGAAGTATCAGTTCTCATCCATAGTCTTGTGTGTATAGTTGAAAATCTTCTGATCTCAGGAGATCTCTGTCTTGAAGACTGAGTCACTGTTGTTGTATAAGAGAAAGCCAGGCTTCCCCTAGAATGTTTCAGGCACACAGCGTGATTTTGGAACAAACTTAATCACGGTGATTTTCCTGACTTGTCGTAAATAGTCTAAAGCCCTTAATTCTTCTACCCTACAATCCTTTAATTCTCTTAGCTATTATACTGCTACATTGTGGTGTCATGCTGTCATATCAGTGCTCTGTGAAACAGAATTGCATTGCTTGCTTACCATACTCATGTGAGACCTTCTTCTTTTAACTAGCTGATCGAGTGATATACAGCTTATCGACTCATTACCCCAGGTGGTCTCTGAGGTATTGTAGTTCTATCAATATGTTAATCAAAGGCTGTGCCTCTTTCTAACAAGTCTAGCCAAACCATCCGCCAGATGTCTGGCCCATCAGATTGCTGAGCCTGTCTGCCTGACTTGGGGAGCTTGTGCAGCCTCTGGGGTGGCAGCCACAGCAGACAGCGCTGCTAGATCACTGTCAGACATTGTAAATCTTACAGTCTGCAGTGCTGAAAGGAGGATTAGGGTGTCTCTAGCTCGTACCTAGAACAGCAGCATGACAAGACATGTTCACTAATCAAACTGATCAACGAGGCATAAAATTCTTGAAGCTACACCGTCTGGACAGGTGACAGGTTAAGTGTCCCAATGGTTTCATTAAAGACAACCAATCAGTCATAACATTAAAACCATAACAGTTACAATTACCAAGGGGTGGATATACTAGGTCGCAATTGAACAGTCAGTTCTTGAAGGTGATCATTAAAAGGTTCTTTACATTTTAAAGAAATATTCATAATAATATTGTAATGGTTCAGTTTGAACCCTTAAATTGTTCTAACAACATTTAAAGGTTTTGTAAACCTTTAGCAGGGTCATGCACTTTAAAGAACCCCAAAATGTATTACGAGAGCCCTTCATTTTGCTTTCAAAGGTTCTTTATAATTTAAAGAACCTCATAATGTCTTTGTCTCTTGGACAAATGTTCAGATTGGTAAAGCACCTTTACTCCTTTACTTCAAGTGAAGGTTCTTCTGTCTTTTATAAGGTTCTTTGCACTTTGCTTTAAAGACCCTCATAATACAATGTTCTTGAAAAAAGTCCTAAATTAAAATACAGTCTTTACATTGTGTACATTATGTGGAGGTTCATTAACACTTTAAAAGGTTCTTCACATTTTAAAGGTTCTATCAGAACCCCTTACTTAGTATTGCGCCTTTTCTTTAAGTGAATTAAACCCTTAAAAGGTTCAGGCACTTTGTCTTGATCTTGGATTGAAGTCCGCCTGCCTTGGTATTTTTCTGTCTCACCTATAAGGATCTGACTACAACACTATAACAGGGTGGTTGTGGATTAAAAGCTTAAAAAAATTAACAAATAAACACTAAGCTGAAAACCATTTAGTTAAATGAGACAGTCTGGTTGCATGATGTTGCAATCTGTCTCATATGATAATATCTTTTAATATGTAAATATTACTTATTTGTGTTTCTTGGTGTGAGTGCATGTTTGCGTATATGTGTATGTATATATATATGAGGGGGAACTTTTATTCTGTACATGTTCAACACATGAGTATTTGTATTCTAGGAATTACTTCATAAGGTCTGGTTGGTTTATGGTGTTAAAAAATCAATAGTAGTTCAAATAACCAGATAATGATTTGTTTTCCTCCAGCAATGTGGACACAGACGAGCTTTGTGGTAAGGCCAAATTCTTTTCTTAAGACAGCTAAGAGGCATTTGTAATGTGCATATGTCCAGTGTGCTTTGTATGTTTGTTGTGACTGTCAGCTTACTGAACCCTCTTTTCTGAATATTAATATTTTCCCATTTGTTTCCCAACTTTATATACCCGTAAAGTAATTAATGGAGATGTTAAGGTGCCAAAAATGCATTAATTCAGTATTTTAAGTTGTTATTTGATGTGTTTATAAGCACACAGATTTACTTTTTATGATGGATGACGAGCTCTGTTTTTTTTTTGACTGGATTATGTCACTGCACTGACCCACAGCCACATAGCATAGCAAAGCCTAACCTAGCTTTTAAGACTGTAATGAGACTGAAACTTTACCTAGTCAGCAACGATTATTGTTTAGCCTTTTTAGACTAATTTCCATATTCATAGCTGTTGCATTTGGCCTTGGCATTCATTAGTTGGCTGGGCATGTGTAATTTCCAGGGTGTAAATCTAGTGAGCCAAGACTGGTACGCAACAGCTTTTGAAAGAGGACACAACCTTGTACTGAACCCTTATTATTAAACTATAGCAAGATAAATACAGTTTCCCATTCTTTGGCACCTCTAAGGTAAAATGTAAACATAATACATTTTAAATGTGAATTTTTGTAAATGTTTCAGTAGTAATTAGACCAAAATTATTGAGACAGTCTGTTTCACTGCATGCTTAGTGTGTGAAATTGTGGAAGTACACATTTTTATGGCTTTTCTTTATTATTCTTAGAATACTTCTCTCAACATCTTGGAGAATATGAAAATGTTCTTGCTGCTTTAGAAGACTTGAACGTCTCTATATTAAAGGCTATGGACAAAACCAAAAAGGTGAGTGAGTTTCCAGGTTGTTTTCTGCATTGTGCCTCACCTATTCAGCAATGGCATGTTGGCTTAGCTAGTGTGCTAATAACCACATGGCCTACCAGTAGGATATTTTTGGAACACCCCAGATTTATGACTGAAGTCTTCCAACAGTAATGATTTAGCTCAATTGAGAGAAAGGGTCATGTACGTTTTTTTATTGTAGTATATAATACAAGAGCCCAACTAATGATAATAATGTCCTGCCAGGTTTGCCAATATTTTACAGTGATTTTCAGGTTAGTCTATCCCTGAATAGTTTGGCAGAGGTGGTGGTTTTTGCTGTTGTTTTCTACACTATTACTGTTTCTGCAGTATTACTTCAAAATACAACAAAATCCAGCATTTGCTAATATATGGTCACTACTATGTCCCTACTACTATGGCCTGTAATTTTTCTGCTGCTACCTTAAAAAGAGGATCCAGCATCTTTCGTTGATTACCCAAGCAACTGCAGCAAGATTTCTCACTTAAATCAGGATAAACATTGGCTTGACTTTTGAAAGGTGGCAAGAGCTCTATGAATTAATTGCATTCAGGAGTGATGCTGAGTTGGCTTTTGTCTTGCCAAGCAGATAAAATATTGTATTTTTTATGACAAGCTACTAAAACAGGCAGTCAGGTTATCATTGCTGTGGAGTTTGTGTGTACCTGCGTTACAGTGCAGTACAGTACCGTTGTATTGCCTGTACAGCAAATTAGTTGGTTAGCTTGCTATCGCTGTTTGTTGCCTCTGTTTTCAGACAATTTCAAGTGCTGTCCTCGCTGTCATTTTGCAAACACAACCTATACGATCACCTAAATGCACAATTGACTGATCGGATGCTCTATAGAGCTACTGAACTCATGCTAACCAGCTATACAGTGTTTTATCTGTTGCTCAATGAACGCCACTGTTTATTTCCAAATTACTGCACCTCAAAGAAGCCTTCAGACTTAATTTTTTCCATTTTTTAAAATTTTCTACGCTTGTTGGATGCAACTACTCGTCGGATTTCTTCACCAAGTTTTGATTGAGCTCTCTCTGAATACTCCTCTCTGAACTACTCTACTGAATGAATTAATGTAACCTTGCAATCGTCAGATTCATCTGCTCTTAAAGGAGGCTGCACCGCAGTGCATGTTTTAAAATTACTCTTCTGACACCTTCTCACCAGATAGATCTCTTAAAAAATGTACAAATGGCTGTAATAAAACCCTACTGAAAATACTACTAATCCTGCTGTAAAACCCAGTAGGACTATTTCAAGCAAGCTTCTCAAATTGAGTTACAGTGCCTGAGCTTGTCTAAAGTTTCTTTTGTTTCCTTACACTTTAATGTTTCCTTCACACTGATGGAGGAGGGTTTTCCTCACGCCTGCCCATTAGACTTTTCATTGTTCCGTGTTCATGTTTGTGCTTTTTTGGTGTTTGTTACTGACGACAGGTTTGCATTTTGTGACAGAGCCTTTATAATTTTGCTGTCAAAGTCTCTTGTGAACAGAATGTCTTTGCACTCTAGAAAGTGCCTGTGATTTTACACCCCTGGGGGTTTTCTGAGAGTTGCGTAAATGTTTTTCTTCCATTTTTGAAAAGTGGAAGAGCATTTAAACTGAATGAAACAAGAAACATGAACATGGATATTTTATAAATAAACTGATGTAAAAGTGTAAACACTGAAAAATGAGTAAATTATTCAGCACTTCAAGGTATGTAAATGCTGTTTACCTTTCCGTTACCCTCCACTACACTCCTGCTAATGGTTTAATATTACAGTGGGTGGTTTCACCTTCAACACAAATAAAACACTTCTCCTCCAGCTTCTAAAACCAGCAATTAGTTGACCAGGTGAGGTTAATTAGGTCTGCAAGAGTATAGAGCCCCAAGTAGCAGGGTTTGTGAGTTCTGATGTAAAGTATATTAATAACGTGACTGATAACTTGAGGTTGTGCTGATGTATATTTATTTATGTATTTATTTATTTATTTATTTGGCTGTGCCTAGAAATGTGCCAAAATTAAAGACACTCTGCACTGTTGTCTCAGCTTAAATTAAACCTGCTTAGTCAGAAACTTTGCTGCCCCAGCACTTATAAAATGCTACTGTGAAAAGGTGAAGTGAGCATAAGGCATGATGTGCATGGATGTTTGTTGCTTGTTTGCCTTGTTGCACCATCTACAACAGAAGTGACAGTTGAGGTTTTTGATAGCTGTGGGCATGACTAGTCCTTTGCCTAGTTTAAGTTGCTCCCTTTTGCCAGTATGTCCTCTCACTTCTGCAAAGAGTGATGCATATGTCATTTTACTTGTCTTACAGCCACTTTGTCAGAATCCCTCCACATCCAATCAAGCTCACAAATGTTTGAAACTACCTCACACATCCATGCTTCAATTAGACCACAGTTCTGTTATTTTAAACCGCCCATATCATATGCAGGGTAGTAAAACATGGTCATATCTATATAGCTACATTATAATATTTTCTTGAGATCACAAAATATAGAAATATGTATATTTTTATAATATATGTTTTTGCATGTTTTGTTTCCATGGACTGTATGAACTGTATTAAGTAAATTATATATAATTATATATACAGACTTTTATTTAAAGAATTGAAATTATAATTTGATTAGATTTTTTTCTGATTTTACCCCATTTTCCATCAAACTTGGAAGGCCAATAACTATCAGTGTTTGCAATAGATCTTCATTGCAAATGCATTCATTTGTAGCATCAAAGGCAGTGACTGTATGCACATAATAGCATGTCTGCGAGAACATTTGCATGTCATTCAGCGAACCTTCTCTCAGTCCTGTAGAAATCCTAAAAATTCAATTTCTAAAGTGAAAATTTTCCTTTGATCTTCCTTTGCTGTTGTAGTGTGTATTATCCACAGTGATGTTGATATATGCGTGCTCATTACGCTGTGTCAGATCTAGAAAATAGCTCTTATTTTCCAGAGGCGAAGCTGCATGTCCTTGCTATCATGAAAGGCCGGCCTAACCACCTTGGGAAAACACCGGCTCTAAATGTATTCTTCAGATGTCACAGAGGCACTTAACTGAGGTCGGTCACTGCTTTGCTCAGAGACCAGAGTCGCCAGTTAATGCATGTCTTAGGGGCCACATATAAGCATGGAAGGACAACAGCATGTGTCATTTAATTATGGCATTTAAATCAGTGATGCAGTATGCTAAATGTGCACTGTCTGGGTGTCTCATAACTTAATGTGTTTAATTCATCCTAACCAGTATACTTTATCATCAACAAAACTTTCAGAATGTGAAACTGGATCGGAAACATTTAAATGAGAGAAATATACGAAAATATAATAGAAATTGGATAGAGGGCATTTTCACAGCACTGTCTTGGTGATGGATGACTGCAACATCACCAGGGGTCAAATTTGCAGTGTACTAATGATAGGGCCAACGCTTAGATGGCTACATCACTTGGGAGCCCTCTGGCTTTGTCCACAGAAAGCCCTCAGAGTAGTAGAGTTGCATGCATGCAGGGTTTCAGAGTGAGACTGACGAGATGGAGATGGCTGAAGTGAGACATGTCCATTGTTACCCTGCTCTAACCCTGTATTCACCTCTTGAGACCCTGGCATCCTCATATGGGGACATTACATTCCTGCTTCCCTACACCATGATACATTGTGCAGTGTCATGTTTTGCAAAAATGACTTCCTGTATTTTTTATACTTGTTAGGTCCTACTAATCCCAAATAGGAGAAATTAAAAATGTACACCAAGCAAAAGTCCGGGTCTCAGGAGGTTAAACAACAGGTCTTATAGTCAATAGCATGTAGATGCCAGTCCACAGGGACACCAGTCCATTTCCACACTGCACGGCTCACATACTCCAGCCTGCATCAGCGATTTAATTAAAGTCACTGCCAGGGAATTACAGCCACCCACCAGTCTGAGCATGTAGGTTGGTTGGTCGTTCACAGGTGTGAGATTTCTTTGCGCAGCGAGTGGTGCTTTATTATGGCACATTATTATGAGGTAGACTGGCATTGGCAAACCAGGATGTTAGAGGTGATTCAGTTGAGCAGCGATTGAAAGTCTGCTAGTGACTACTACAACATTATGTTGCATTTTTACATTAAAATAACTCCAGCAAAAACACAACATTAGGGAGCTTAGAGTATGTTCAAAGCATGAGTCTCTGATTTCTATTACTGTAAAGAAGCTCCATATTGCCTTTATTGCTGGATGTTAATATAAAGATGACAGTCACTAATACACAATGTCCAAATGTTTGTGGACACCCTGTCTAATGAATGCATTCAGCTACATTCAGCACCCATTGCTGACAGATGTGTAAATGTGTAAATATTGGCACCATGTCTAGTGCCAGATGTGGGCTACAGGGTATAAAGTATCCTAGTATAGAGCTGTGGAGCAGTGGAACCGTGCTGTTTGGAATTATGGTGCTCCATCCAGTACTTCTAGGATGAGTTTGTGATGAGGTGGGGTAATGATCATTCAACATCCTGAACTCACTAATGGTCTTGTGGCTGAATACAATCAGATCCTCCAAACAATGCACCATAATCTAGTAGAAAGCCTTCTCTGGACAGTAGAGACAGTTACTCCAACAAAAGCAGGAAACTTTTAATAGCCTTGATTTCAGAAGAAACAGTGAATGAGCAGGTGTCCCAAAATGTTGTCCACATAGTGTATGAAAATGACTGAATGAATGGGTTTTACATCTCAAAATGCAGAAATCAGTGTATTAAAGTAGAAGAATAGATAAAAAAATCTGAAATAGCTGCTTTCTGGCTTTTAAAGGCTGGTACTAAAGGATTAACCTCTGGAAATGGAGCATCAGAATTGATGCAGCATATTTGAACTCCATTCACACCTTTTTGTATGCTTTCCGCATAAGTGTGACATTTTTGGAGCATGTTGTGAAAATGCAGTTCAGACGCTGAAACAGGTAAACAGCTGCTGCTACAGCTGCTACTGCCGCTACAAGGGCAGTGACATGAGTGACAACAGACGATTGCAATATCTACAATTCAATTACAGGCGAGAGACAGAGATTAGAGACTGGCGAGGATGCTTGGGGAATGGCAAATTGACAATCATTCCTCCAAAGATAAACCACTAAGCAGCCAATTTTCTCATGTCATAATGGGTTTGTGATGAGTGATTACATCTACAGTGACCATCAGATTTGTCATGAGCCAACCTTGGAGCTGACAGAGTCAAAAATAAAGGTGTTTGAGCAAAAGAGGTTTGTGTGTGACACTGACTTTCATCTTTCTCTGTCTCTCATATGTCAGATCATGGTCATGTTTTCCTGTCATTAGTCATATGCTACATGGGAAATCATTACAGTGTGGTGCAGATAGAGTTGTGTGTCCACTAAAAAGCACCAGCTGCTGGTGTGTGTGTGTGTGTGTGTGTGTGTGTGTGTGTGTTTGCACTGCCTCTGTAGACAAACAGGAACACCTGCAGTACACCGGCAGATGTTTCAGCCTTTTATAATATCAGGACAATTTTCAGATGGTCTTTATTTAGTCTGAGCTATGGTGGAACATTGCTGGTCTTTGGCAGACATGGTACCATCACTGAGTTCTAATACTGAGTAATAGGATGACTACAATCCTGTTGCTTTTCATGTACCGTTGCTTTTAGAAGGGGCGAGCCCCCTTGTTGGCGTTTCAAAATGGAGAGTTTCATTGGATTATGCATAGACTTCAATTGTCCATGTAAAACCCCATATTAATACATCAAATTTCACACCAATATATATATATATATATATATATATATATATATATATATATATATATATATATATATATATATAAAACATGGAAATTTTGAATACATTGTGAATGTTGATTGAAACAATTATGAATGTATGTATGTGATGTTATGAATTAATGAATCATGATGTGTCTCTTTTATCTGTTTTGGGTGTTTAAGGGCATGAAATCTCTCAATTCTGTTAAAAGAGAAAATACAGAGCCAATTTTTAAAAACTAATTCATACATTTACTCTTGAATAACCATTCACCTACACAGATTGGCCATAACATTTAACATCACCTGTGTAATATTGAGTAGGTTCCCATCTTTTGAGCCATGGAGTTTGAATACTGACACTAAATACAACCTCTGAAGGTAATGGTGTTATTAGCAGATCCTTTAAGTTCTGTAAGTTGCCGACTTCACTGTTGTCCTTTCTCGGACCAGTTTTGGTAGGTACTGACCACTTCATACCAGAAAAACCCCACCTGCCTGATGTTTTGGAGATGTTTCTACCCAGTCATCTAGCCATCACAATTAGGTCCTTGTTAAAGTGGCTCACATTCTTATGCCTGACCATTTTACTGCCTTCAAGGACCGACTGTTCACTTGCTGCCTAATATATGCATCCCTTGAAAGATGCCACTGCAGATGAAGGTAGTCAATGTTTTTCACTTCACCTGTCAGTGGTATTAATGTTATGGCTGATATAACAACTTACATACAGCAATAAAGCCTGTGTGTTTTCTCATGACCTTGAGTCAGCTCTGTGTGTCCTTTACCAGGTTTTAATAAAATTGTAAAATGGTAACAGGAAGTAAGGATTTCTGAGCCAACATTACACTGACATGTCAAGAGTCATGGGACTTAAAAGTCTTATGACTTTTGTCATGTACCATGAAGACTAAAGAACACTGCACCGATCTGCAAGATATACACTGTACACCCACTGCACTTCTGTGATGTATTCCCAGGTCGCTTTGCCTTTAACATGCTGACCAGTGATTATGATTTTATCTTCTTATAATGTCCAGTAATTTATGGCTGAAATTTAACATACCTTGATCAATAATATATCAGCTTCCAAAATATTGTGCACCCCTAGAGTTCAGCTTTATGCATTTGCCTGCTTTGCCTTTTGTGTGGAGCCGCTTTGTTGAAAATGTTGGCTTTACACCAGACCATGGGGGAGATGTGATGTTTTCTGTTGGTTAAAATAGCTGTAGGTGATGGAGGTCTGCACTGCTGTGACTCATGGCTGGGCTCTTAAAGGTCATCTCTCTGTCTCTGTCTACCAGCCCTGCTCAGTCCGCTTTGATTTCTGCTCTGGAAATGTGTGTGGGAGCCACTATGCTAGATACCATCACGCTGAAACGTGAATGAGTGGAGATTTGTTGTACCTGGGTCAGCGCATGTTAATAAAAAATTGCTGCAGTCCTGGAAAAGTCATTTTGGTCTTATCTTTGGGTTTACTAACCTAAACAAGACAGTTTGGCGAAAAATCTAATTTACACAGTATTCTCCTCACTCAGGGTCAGATTAACATCATTTGGTTATTAAAGTTATGAACAGTACACTGTTCCTCCCAACACCTCTCTATTGATAATAACCCAAGAGGAAAAGTTTGCTCTGTTTAACTACCGTTCACTAATGAGCTAAAGCAAATTTGCCAGTGTTAAATCAACACTATTAGAGTTAAATGAACACTATGGGTGTTAAAATGTAACAGTGTTAATTTGACACTGGCAAATTTTCTGTGTAGTCTTTAGGAGATGTTTAAGACCTTTTTTTTTAGTTTTGCCCTGAAGCTACAAGGCTAATGTGGCAGTGGTGGCCCAGTGGTATGGGGCTCCAGGCTACCGATGACAGGGTTGTGGGTTCGATACCTGGGCTCGGCAAGCCCTTCAGCAATGGCGCTGCGGCAATGGCTATCCACCGCTCTGGGCACATGTGCTCACTGTCACTGTGTGTGTTTCACTAGTGTGTATGTGTGTTTACTGCACGGATGGGTTAAAGGCAGAAGCACTGTGCTAACTGCAAGCTTACAGCTTCACACACTCTCCTCAAACTGTATGGAGGGAGGCGTTAAGTATTTTTTGTGGTTTCTGACACTGTATGGCACTCTATTATCTACAAACATGGAGTGCATCACAATTGTGTACTAATTAGTAATGAGAAGTAGTTTTGAGTAATGTAGATAACAGTTTTCAAAGTTGAGTATACTCAAGTAGCCACAATGCATATTTTGAAAGGGAGAAGCTACTTCCTCTTGAAAAATGCAAAAAAAAAATGGCATCAGGAGACCCTGCAGTGATGTACGTTGGCATAGCAATGCTTTAGTACAAAAAAAGATTATCATGTTAATATTTTGTATACTAACCTGCCAAACATCCACTACTAAGATCAGTGTATAGACTATACCTTATAGAATTAGTGTTTAGTATGCAATTGGGACACAGCCATGGAACTCAACAGGTCAAAGAACTCAAAATGTTTTTGAAAATTGATTCAGAGGCAGCTCGCCATTATGAAGTGTTCACTTTCACTTGACATGATTTTGATCTGCCATACCTTTTTAATTAAAAGACCTGATGCGTGACCTCAGCGAGCATGCACGGCTGTCCTCCACAGTCACACTCCTGATTAAAAAAATATCCACAAAGGGCTCGGCTGTGTGGCATCAGGTGTTTTTGCTAATTTGATTCTATTGCATTCTGTTTGTTTTGCTTCCGTTGGTTTTATTTAGTAGGCTGGTGGGACCTGGTTCGGAAGCAGCGCTGTAAATAAACTGTTTAGTAAAAGTCACTGTTATTTCATAATCTTTCCAGACATAGCTTCACCAGAGACTCAACAATGAGCAAGTTATTAAAGCTTGTTGTTAGATTGAGGTGTTTGAGGTGAGGTGAATCGTTTGTAATCTTGTCTTTAAAATTATTAAAATTACTTTAGATATTTAAGACAATGGACATTATAATATTCAAAACTTGAGGGTTTCCTCATCTCTGTTAAAATTGTATGTGGGTTTTTGTTAAGGATTTAACCTATTCATTTTGTAATTGACTGATGTTTCATAAATGTTTGGCTGTGCATTTAATTCTGCTTGTTCTGCTGGACAGATATAATAATATAGGCTGCCTTTCGAATAAATCATCACGGTCATGCAAAAGCCTTGTGTCTCCATAATGGCAAAAGGACAAAAAAAACCACACACACAAAAATATATACAGTTGTGTAAATGTTTTTTTACACACCCACACCCACACATACACCCCCCACACACACCCACACCCATATATATATATATATATATATATATATATATATATATATATATATATATATATATATATTAGCCTTGACTCTTACTGATTTAATGATTACATTAATGATTTAATATAGATTTTAAAAAATGTTATAAAGAAATTCAAAGCAAAATTGCCTTAATTTGAAATAGTTGCATGTAGTAGAGCTACAAATAAGGTCTTTCTTTTTCGAGAATTATCCAGTTCATAATGAGAGAGAATTTTCTTGTTCTCACCTGGTTCACAGGGCATAATGATAAAACCCTGCCCCGCTAAACCCATTCTGACATGAGCCATAACTAGTCTAATAAGATTTGTGATCAAAGCTATTCTCCAGCCGCTCGGGGCTTGTTATCCGCAGTAGCTGAAAGACGGAGTCTACGGAGAGACAGTACGATTGCCGCTATCTCTTTATTCTATCTCACTTTATAAATTCTCTTTCTCTTATGTACAGGAGTACCAGGAGGCCACGCACCTGGAGCAGTTCGTGACTCGTTTTCTGCTGAAGGAGACAACCAGTCAGCTGCAGTCCCTCCAGAGCTCTTTGGAATGTGCCATGGAGACCACAGCCGAGCAAACCCGCCAGGAGAGGCAAGTCGCTGCATCCTCACACATACACATAGCACTCCAGTGTTGATACCTATTTGGCCTTCAACATATAGCACCCACAGCAACACATTTGCAGCAGCTCAGAAATAATTAACTTTCACACTTTCCCCTTTTCCACACGCTGTTTTTTTATAGACAACCAGACAACAGAAAAGCTTTTTCCCTTACGCCATCCCACTCATGAACAATTACAGCACATAAAAACTCCAGTGCTTAACCTTTGATTTTCTATTTTATTGTCTTTTGTTTTTTATTTATCTTATTCTACTGTGGTACAATCTGATGCCTGGCTGCTGCACTTAGCACTTCAAACACCTTTTATATACCTTTTCATCCATAAATATATACATGTTTGCACATGTCTATGCTTATGTATGTGTGTGGTAGAAGTGTGTTTGTCCAAGTGTGTAATGTTTATTGGTTGTTACTGTGCACAGTGAGCTACTGTGTTTCCAAAAACACCTTTCTTGTATGCACAAACTGATTCTAATAGCCACTGTTTAAAATAATTCTGTTTATTTTTGCCATCTGTCCACTCATGAACCCCATGTACAGTAGTATTTTAGACCCATCAAATGTAGCTAATTTACAATTACATATTTTCATTTGATTGTTCTGAGATGCACTCTGCACTACACCAATGGTATTGATTTTTATGTTCTAATTATGTAAATATTTGAATTATTTTGAATATAAAGAGATTATAAGATCTGTATGTAGTGTCATGATGTGTACGGCCAGACAAGGCGGGGTGAACACTCGCAGAGATGGAACTAAGCAAGGTATTTATTGAACACAAAAGGGCGTACAAGGTACAGAGAAAACAAGGTGCAGCAAACTAAATGGTCAAAACTAGAACATACTAGAACTAGTGACAAACCTGGGACTGGGAGGAACAGGGAGTGACAGGGGATGAGCCGGACTTAACTAAGAAACTACACAAGGGAAGGGGACGAAAGAAACCACAAGCCTAGCTTGGGATGCAGGGGAAACTAGAACTAAAAACCAAAGCCGCACTCTGAGTAAACAAGAGGGGTAGCTGGACAGCCAGCTGCCTGACTAGATAACAAGGCAAGCCCAACCTCTAGACAAGCACTTGCCTCTAGAACCACACTAGGAGATATCTTAAACCAGATCAGAACACTAGCCACCATGAACACACCACAATTGCGTGTCCAGCAGTCAGGAAGCTCTTCAAGTGCTCCCAGTCCCAGGTGCAACACATGAACATGAATCGAACACAAATCAACCGGCGGAAGTCCTTAAATGGGCAGCCTGGGATCGCCCCGGGGGAGGGCGCGATAACAAGGGTCTGACATGTAGATGTATTATAAAGTAAATACTAATTAGGCATTTTCAGCTGTTTTGTTTAGCATTTCATGTAAAAACTGTTTAATCAAAAGTAATTTAATCACCACTTAATATATTATGCATTTTGGACATTAATATGTTAGCTATACTTTATATTAAACTATTCTTGATGTTTTACCGCTTTCTCAGCTTTGTCAGTTATTTTAGAATCTACACATGTAAAGAGTCTATAAAAAGTATTCCTTCAAAATAATCTCTTTAATTTCTGCAAAATAATGTCAATTAAATAAAAATATATCATATTAAATAAGTGATTACATAAATATTCAGCCTCTTTAAATAGCCTGTCCTAATTTAACAAAGGTCCAGTTACTGTTTAATCAGTTTTCCTGGCTACAAATACACCAGAATACTCCACGCAACTCTGATAAAAGGTTGTTGAAAAGTATATGTCAGGGGATGGATACAAAAGTCATCATGGGAGTTCAGTTAAACCCATCATTAAGAAATGGAGCGAATATGGCACATGTGTCAATCTGTCTAGAACAGTGACTAGCACCAATTGCCTGGACTTCTCTTAAATGAAGCCAGTTACTTTGTAGGTGGTAAATATTTATGCAGTCACTTTGCAATCAATTTTGCATTTTACCTTTTTATTTAAATGGCATTACATCTGTTTTCACTTTGACAATAAAGTTTGTTGTTTTTTGTACAATGATTCCATGATTCCATTTATAAAAGCATGAAAGCAACAAAGGGGGGAAATAAAAGCAATGAAAGGGCAATTGCACACACAGCCTGTCCAGTCCCTGTAAAGAAGTATTGCCAATAGAATCGGACTCTCAGAAGCAGATAAACATGAACCTATTGGCATGATAATTTCTGGTAGTTCCAGATTTTTGAGTAGTGTATAAACAAAAGCTAATAGCCCACACATAAAAGGAAAACTCCTGGAGCTAAAACATTAAGATGTAAAATGCTTACCCAGACATGGTGGATACGTACAGGAACAACAAGTAGTGTATACTTTTTCTAAATAACCTTTTTTACCCCATACACTGCAGTGCCAGGACAACTGTGTCCAGCACAATACAGTAACAGTAAGAAGGATCTGGTCTGAGGGGTAAAAAAAAAACCTAAAAAATGGCGACTATAGCAGAGTTTCAGGGATACTGTTCAGAGATGAGGGACCCTTTTAGAAGGCACAGCCATCTCTGCAGCACTCCATCAATCATATCGGTCTGGTAGAGTAGGTAGACAGGAGTCACGTCTGAGTAAAAGGGTTATGACAACCCACCTGGGGTTTGTCCAACTGCACTTATTCTGAGAGAAAGATGAAAAACATTCTCTGCTCTGATGAGAGAAAGTTGAACTCTTTGGCCTGAATGGCAAACTAAAATAACCTCTGTAGTGAGTCATAGTGGCAGAAGAATCATACAATAGAGAACATTCTGAGTGGAAAAAAAGAACATAGCCAAAATGTCCTTTTGGTTTATGTGAATAGACGTAAAGACTGTATTTCACAAATGCAGCGATCAGCCATGACATTAAAACCGCCTGCCTAAAACTGAAGGTGTGCTGAGTTTTCTGCATATCTGTATCTTTGTGTCCAAATTTCATGATGAGTGGACCAATAGATATGATAAGTCTTTTGACGTTGACGTCCATTGAAAGTTAAGGTGTGAGTTAAGAAAGTTTAACTTTGACTATATTTATATTAGGCATCATTTGCCTATTATACGGTAGGTCCGAATCGAGACCTCTGAAGGTGCCATATGGTATCTGGCACCATGAAGTTATCAGCAGATACTTTAAGTTGTTTTTAAAATGGTTCGTCTATGGAATCACTCAAAGGACCCTGTGTAATGAGAATAGAACAACCCCTTTACATTTCAACCATGGTTAGTAGTGTTTGTTTTTTTTCTATAAAGAATATATTGAAACTGCTATTTTTAAGTAAAAGCAAGTACATTGTATTTCCCTCAAAATCCTTTTCCATTGATTTGGTTGACAGATATGGTATGCATGATATTAGCCTTCAAAGCGCATGAAAATCTCTATATGATTCTTTCGAGTGCTTTGGAAGCAGAAGCAGTTTTGTTCACGCTGCACATGTATTGTAATTACACAGGAAGTTGCGTATTTTTAGACATGTTCGTAATTGCAGTGGCCTCCACTGATATCACCTGTGTATGTTGGCTGATTAGGGGTTTTAATAGCTTACTATAATGTTCCTCCAGAGCTCAGGTGACGTTCATGTCTATGACTCAGACCCATGCAGGGTGGGAGGGCTGTGCCCGCCATGGGGAACGGCTGCCTTTAGAGTGCAGTTTAGAATGCAAAATGAGCTGTTTCAGTCCAACACCTGGATGATTGCATGGCTCAGAATGGTGTGTTTGTGTCTGCGTGTGTGTGAAAGAGACCACCCCCCTCTTTTTCTTTTACCCTCCCACCTGCACCAGCTCTCTCTAAGCTCCAGTGTAAATCAGCTGGCCTGTGGAAGTGATGAATGTTGCTGATGAAAGTTATTACTCGATTGCGAGGCGAAAGCCTGGCTTTCAGTTTCTCAGAGGGAGTGTTTCAGTTTTGTAGCATCAAGATGAGTGAATTCAGCTCTCGTCAGAGTTGCTGCAGTGTTTTTCCTCATATCTATTCTGACTTGTTTAACCAAACAGTAAAGTCCCTCCCTCCAGACCAAAGCTCATACCCAAAGCAGTCGTTTCCTCTGCATGCCAAGGGTCCTCTGCACTTTCCATTTCCATCCGCAGTGAATGGGGTAATAAATGTAGCGGCAGATTGAGACTGAATATTCTTTCACCCATAGCCGTGCCTCTCATGTTAACAGCTATTCAGGGCATGCGGAGGGCAATGATAGGGTTGAGCTGCTGCCGAGACGCTCTCATCTCTTCCTCAGGCTGAGAGAAAGCCAGAGCCACACAGCTCCACAAAGGCCACCATAAGAAGCTGCTTTTCCTCCTCTCGTGTGGCTGCATTCAGGCACTTTTAACTCCACTGTACCCATATCTGCCTTCCAGCTTATCTGTGGCTTTTTCAGTGCCCCAACATGGACAGTTAATGGTTTTCTCTGGTTATTGTCTGTGAAGCTTAATGGTGAAAGAGTGTTTCAGTACACATATATAATATAAGATAATCATATAAAAAAGAGAAAAGAAAAATAAGTAAAAAAACAAACAAACAAGAGTCTCCAAAAGTTTTTAAATCTATGAGGAGAAAACGGGACCCCTAACAACCATGCAAGATGACCCAACCTAGAAGACTGGTAGACCAAACTGTCCCTATCAAATAAATGCTTCTAATCAAACAAACAGCTTCTATCTTTAAGAAAGAGGCAAAAAAAATATTAAACTTCATATCTGAAAACATCCACATGTACACTATATGGGCAAAAGTACTGGGACACTTGCTCATTGTTTCTTTCGAAATTTAAAAAAAACTTCCTGCTTTTGTTGGAGCATTGCTGTGAGGATTTGATTGCATTCCGCAACAAGAGCGTTCAGTGATCAGCATGTTGGATGATCACCATCCCACCTCATCCCAGTATTATACACTATATGTATTTCTGTCCATTCTTCCACTGTGAGACAACCAGGGGTGTAACATGGTCTGGACTATAGAGACTATATTTTGGAGGAAAAAACATAAAAAAAAAAATATTAATACTTAAAACAAAACGAAGGAAAGAAAATAGTAAAATGTCCACGTGGTGCAGCAGTAACCTTCTGGTGTGAGAATGTAACAGCTGCATGTTTTAAGGTGGAATTTTACATTTAAAAGAAAAGAAGACAAATAAGAGCTTCATCCTAGGCTTGGTGAGTTAGCTCTCTTAACTTAAATCTTACATTTTTTTGCTTAAAGGCAGCTGTGCTTTTACTGTCATTAACATTTGATCAACTGTTCATTACCAGTAATGGTATTTATACAGTCATAATGTCTGATTCAGGGCCACTGAAGAGAGACTGTACACTGAAGAGAGACTATTTCCTATTGTTTTCAGTGGAAACTACAAATTTAGCTCGCTGTTTTGTACACAAAGCCCCTCAGGTTTTATGTCCTTGGCAGCAGTGGTTTGTGTGGCGCATTGAGCTGAACAAAGCAGTCAGGTCGCCTCTATTCCTCCATCCTGAGAGTTTTTATCAGATGGATCTGAAGGCGGGGCTTCAGTGACAGTGTGTAAACATAGATTAGAGAGTAGCCACTGGCTCTTTGATTCAGAGGATCAAAAATACCACGGCATATACACATGATAGCTACCTAGCTATGATGGACAATATTGATCATGAGTGTTTTCAAAATCCTTAAAGGGAGTATAGCTGCAACACTGTGTCTACTTTGCAGCAGGGAAAAGTACAGCCAGCAGCCTTTAAAAGACCCTGTGTGTAGTACTACAAAAAAAAGATTGTATATAGATGCTGTTAATAAAAGGTTCAAATGGCATTCCAGTTCCAAATAAAAAATGAGGATTTCCCCTGATCAGTCTGCACTCAAAACCCCATATTGGGAAAGTAGAACTTCAGACATTTTTGCTAATTTATTGTAAACAAAAAACTTAAATATTGCCTTAACATAACTATTCAGACCCAGACACTCAGCACTTATTGCACCATTGGCAGCGATTACAGCCTCCAGTCTTCTTCCAGTCTTCTCTGCAGATCTATCGAGTTCCGCCAGATTGGTCCAGAGCGCTCTGGATCAGGTTTCATTGAATCAGAATCAGAATCAAAATCTCTTTATTTTGCCAAGTATGTTACACATACAAGGAATTTTACTTGGTGTGAGCAACACAAGTATGACATGTAACAAACAAACAAACTGTTAACAAGTATTACAGTGAGAGGAAAATACACTAAACAATAAATAGAATAAAGAATAATAAGTTAAAAAGTATTTATAAAGTAATAAAAACTGTAAAACAAAACACCTTTTATGTACATTTACAGAAAATTAACATCTATAAGAATAATAATAAACAAGCACCTGACATGTAAGGATGTTGGTTTTCCCTCTACAAAATGTTAGAGTTGGATCAAGTGGATGTTTAAATTTAGCGCCTTCAACCATAACCACAGATCTTCTTTATACGTTATGTAAGAGAGTAGAAGCCATATGATGCCTCACAACACTTGGATTGTTTTGTGTTGTGTTGGAAATCTAGTTAGCTATGTGCTACATAGGTCTATATGACATTAAATAGCTGGTTTGAATGTTACACTTCAGACTGCATTCCCTCTGCAATTCCCTCTGCATTCCCTCTGAACGACCATAAGCTATTCCCTCTGATTACGATATGACCATGAGCTATTTGGCGAAATAAATAATCTCTTGAAAGTGAGTATAGGAACTATACTGCAAAAAAACAGTGTTCTGAAATCATAGTTTCTCTGTCACGAGGACCAGCTAATTTACTTTTTTAAATTACAGCCAATAAGAACAGAGCTTTTTACTCCCCTTTGTTCCAAATGTATTTTTTTTTAAATACCTTTTTCTCTGCATTTTGCTCTCCCATCCACAAAAACACAACATTTTCTGTGAAATTCCTTCCAGGATGGATGTTTTAGAAATCTCATTTTTCAGTGTTTTTGGATTGAAAAGGCTTTTTAAAAGTGCTAACATCAGCAGGCTATGCATGGTTGTTGACAACTGTATGGGTTTACTGTTTTATTACACTGTGACAAAACATCTTGCGCTCACATGTCATAAAGGCTACAAAAGCTCATCTTCTCTGCCTGATCAGTAGTGCATGGGTGATTCAAAGACAGTGATATCACCACAGCAACATACAATGTTATAGTAGACCCCCACCCCCACCCCCCCCCAATTTTGCACTTTTATTTTCCTTGAATAAATCATGTTTTGATTCTGAGTTTAAGTCTGTAGTTTAGGACTGTATTTAGGTCTATGTTATGGTTTTAAAACTTATTATGAACAATTTGTAGACTAAATAGTTGCAGTAGATGGGCAAATTTAAAACGTAACCAAGCATCACTAATCATAATAGCAGACCCTAGTAGACAATATTGGATAATATGTGTCTTTGGTGCTGGCGTCAGGTATTGGTTCCCCTGTGTGTGTGTGTACTGTGTTAGGGCCAGGGCAAATTGAAACAGCACAGCCAATTCCCTATTCTGTCTGAAGTGTTTAGGCAGGACCTCTGAGGAGAGGCCCAGCACAGCAGGATGAAACGCAGGAGGTGAGCTTTACTGGTAGCCCTGGCTTTACTGAATCACCTCCTCTGAGCTTAAGGTCCATTCACTCCTTTGCTTTCATCTGAGCTGCACACACTACACACTCCATTAGGAGTCAGCAGTGCTGAGAGACAGTGCTCTACTGTCAATGGGCTGCGTTTTAGAAAAGACAAGGCTGCAAGAACATATTAATGATCCCGAGAGAGACTGGGAGAAGGTGCTGTGGTCAGATGAGACCAAAATTGAGCTCTTTGGCCTCAACTCAACTCGACGTGTTTGGAGGAAGAACACCATCCCCGCCGTCAAGCATGGTGGTGGAAGTATTATGTTTTGGGGGCGTTTTTCTTTTAAGGGCACAGGCCAACTTTACTGCATCGACGGGAAGAGGAACGGGGCCATGTATCGCAAAATCCTGGGTGACAACCTCCTTGCCTCTGCCAGGGCACTGAAAATGGGTCGTAGATGGGTCTTCCAGCATGACAACGATCGTACAACATACAGCCAAGGAAACAAAGGAGTGGCTCCATAAGAAGCATATAAAGGTCATGGAATGGCCTAGCCAAGCTCCTGACCTCAATCCCATAGAAGATCTATGGAGAGAGCTGAAGCTTCGCGTTTCCAAATGCACGCCTAAAAATCTTAAGGATTTGGAGATGATCTGCAGAGAGGAGTGGGCTAAAATTACTCCCGTAGTGTGTGCAAACCTTGTAAAAACCTACAAGAAACGTCTGACTGTTGTGCTTACCAACAAGGGTTTTTCCACCAAGTATTAAATGATGTTTTACTAGGGGTCAAATACCTATTTCCTTCAATGAAATTCAAGTTAATTTTTATTTCTCATTTCATGTAATTTTCTCTGTTTTTCTTTTGATATTTTATGTGTCACTGTTAAAATAAAGCTGGCATAAAATTATGAGACATTTAATATATTTTTTGTATTAAAACATTTAAAGTCAGTGGGGGGTCAAACACTTATTTCCTCCACTGTTTATATATTTCAGATGAGACAATACTGTCTATATTATTGTCTACAGAACGATAAATATTCGATAAATGATACTGTCAAGTTTCAAAATATAACCAAGTAATTCCGTGGCGATAGCCCATCTATTTCAGGGTTTCTTCCTGTTAAATGTAAAGCATCAGAAAGCCGAGGCTATTTTAGTACACACTGCATTCCCGAAACAAATGGAGAAGCGCAGGTGTCAGGATTACGCCTCAGCTGGCTCCTCATTATCCTCTAAGATGCTGTTACACAACGTTGGTCCTGAGGGGTGCCGCTCCTACACTGTTAAAAATGTCAGAATTCTGCAGGCAGCAACAGCATAATCAGCAGCAGATGAGTCAGTCCCCATGCTGCTCTACACAGGTGATTAAGACTCAACGAGAGCCAGGTCTATGCACCTGCACAAATCCAAGAACCTGTAAAGAACCAAGCTGTATTTAGATTTTGTTGGGGGACCTCTGTCGGAGATGTTTCCATTCAAACACTGCAGCAGCCTGTAATATCAAGCATTACCGTGACACTACTGTGGCAGATGTTCTAGGCAAGAGTATCAGTTCTGTATTCCTAAGCAATGACATGTTGACCTACTGTTGGACATGCTCAACAACCTGAAAGCAAAGCTTGTGCTAACATATGCATCTAATGAATGATGTAACAATACACAAATGTCATGAGATAACATGCATTCTGGGATTTCTCATATTGTAAAATATTCATTATGTGCCAAAACAAGACCACAGTATCTGCTAAACAAGTATAATTTAAGTCAAACAAGACAAATTTAAGTATGCACAAAGTTTCATTTTTTTTTATTTTGTTTACTAAAGAGTTGTAAGTCTCCTGGTATTCCTTGTCTTTGTTTTTCTCTTGTTTGCCTTCCCTTGTGTCTCTGCCAGTGTACTTTTGCTTTGATTTTCCTGCTCCTCTCTTGTCTTCTCCCTAGCTGTTTATATACTTCTTGAGCTTCATTCAAAAAATGCAAGCAGACACTGCAAATTGTTCATTGCACCATTACAGGTGGTCTCAAAATGTTTACCAGCCTGACCAAATGTGAAGGGTGCATAACATCCAAAGGACCTTGAAAGTGTCATTTGACATGACTGCACTAAAGGTGCACGTATTTGTATTTGTCATTGTACAGTGTGCACTGTACAGCGAAATGTGTCCTCCGCATTTAACCCATCTGTGGTAGTGAACACACACTCACACACACTAGTGAGCTAGGGGCAGTGAGTACACACACCCAGAGCGGTGGGCAGCCAACTCCAGCGCTCGGGGAGCAGAGAGGGTAAAGGGCCTTGCTCAAGGGTCCAACAGTGGCAGCTTGCCAAGCCCGGGAATCGAACCCACAACCCTGTTATCGATATCCCGGCTCTAACCGCTGAGCCACCACTGCACTAATTAGATTAGTATCATAACTGACTAATCTGAGTATTATCTTAAGAACACATAATAACACATAATACATAACCAATGTAAAAGTAGACATAATTGTGGCCCTATTCGAACCTGGTTATTCAGAGCAGCTTTTTCAATACTGTACAGGTCAATTATATATATTATATATATATATATATATATTATATTGTTACATGTGTGTTACAAAAGATCCCTTACTATTCACGTATCTGTACAGGTGCTGCCCATTCTTGAATATTCCAGCTGGAAATTGCTGAGGTTTGGAATTTCTCAGCCATCAATAACCACACCCTCCCAGGAGATCAAGCTTGGAGGTCAAACTGAATATCTCTGCCATGGCAAACCTCCCAAACGTCCCTAGGGCTATCGACTGTACACATATTTGCATCTACTGACACATTTGCATATATAAATAGGAAGAACTACCAAGCAATCAATGTGCAATTGTTATCTGACATGACATTTTATCTTATGAATGTCAATGGCTTGGTGACCAGGTGGAACTCATGATGGTTTCGATTGCACAATGCAGCGGTTTGATATAAACTCGATATACGGACCGTGGTGCGGTAAGAGATGGCTGGCTCGTTGATAAGCAAACAGGCCTAGAACATAACGTGAATCGTGTTAATGTATCTTTTCATTTTCTCCTGTGGTTATCACCTGACACATTGATTTATGGCCCCACTGATGAACCCTCAAAGGTCAGTTATTAAACACACTAATGGAATTCTAAAAGGTTGCTGGATGTGTTTGGATGCAGCAGGTGGTACACTCTTCTACAGACCTGAGAGAGCTAAAATAAAGAGTAAATCTGCTGCTTCCTGCACTATGTTGCCATGGAATAGGGCATGCCTAATCCTGAGGACCAATTTCTAGCTGAGTGAGGCATTCTGCCTCCACATTTGCCAGTCCACCGTGTGAGCATTCCATCTGCAGAGATTACATGTCAGCAAGAATTAATAGGACGTTTCTGAAACGTTACGTCCTTTACTCACACAGAGGAAAAGCGACATCCGGGCCACCAAAAACATTGCACTAAACTTTTTTTTTTGACTGTGTTGCACTTTTGATTGCATTGCATATTTTTCTGAGGGTGACATTTATTTTTTTCAAAGAATTATTTAAGCCCAACACTGCTTTATACATTTTATCTTGTTTCTCCAGGACTGCTTCACTCAGAGTTCTTTTGTTTTGTTCAGAGGTGGCACTTTGGCTTGGCACGGTGGTAGTGTGGGTGGAGGAGGCAACGAAAAATGCTTAAAGTTTCATTTATTAATTTCATTAGTTTTAAAATTTATTTATTAACAATTTTAAGTTGTTCTTTGGTGTATAAATAGTAAGTATGTGAGTTTGTTTGGGATGAAAAATGCTTGGGGTGAAAGATGCAGCCTCAGAATAAAACCCTTTTTTTCCTTTTATAACTTTTTGCTGGTTAATGGCACCGGCAATGGCACCTGCAATGGCCCACAGAGGCTGCATATTAAAACATAGTAAAAAACAAAAAAAGGTTTTATCCAAGCACCCATTCACTTTTATGGGTTTGGCTTTCTTGAGTCTTACCAGCAAAAAAGAAGCTAGCACCTTCCTCTATGATGAGCGTTTAGCTCCAGCTTGGTAGTCAGCTGAGGGAAAGTCGGAGAAAATTGGCTACCTTTTAGCTTAGCATGGATCCCTGATAGTTTCCACAGCTTTCACTTCATCACATGCAAGATTTAAGCTTCCCTTCTGTGGACACTGGTAAAAGCTGCAGTCAAGCAATCCTAGCAATCGTAGCAATCTGTATCCCCATAACTAGCAGTATCCGGAGGTGATGTGCAGCTCTCCAGTGTTACATCAATGCCATTTTCCCCCAAGGTGGCCAGCTTTGACTAGGGGTAGGAGGCTGTTGGAGGCTTTCTGCTGTGATTCGTCAGTCTAAGGACTTAATTATATGGTGGCTATTTGTAATTCATGGGTGTGGATTATGGTGATTGTATGATAATTGTAAATGGGTGTGAAAGTGTGCCCTGTTCACAAATCATTGGTATTTATTAACATACACACATTCTGCTTGCATCCAAACCAAATGAGTAATATGTCAGCATTTCACTGATATATAGAAGAGTAGAGTTGTTACTGCGTCAAAGTAGGAGTAATACTCCCTATTAATATCCTTGATTTTAGGATGTTGCATATGCAGCCATATATAAACCTTTGGACACGTCATGTATGTCTGTGATGTCTTCTGAAAAGACATTTTAGTACAGTGTATTATCAGAGAACCCAATTTCCTCACATAACTTCCAAAAGATGTCTGTTAAAAGGCTTGCTGCACCTTTCACAGGGCATGGTTGATTGTGACTCTTCTCTCAGTATGAGCACACTTGTGAAAATGACTCTGCCATCCAACTTCACTATCATGTCATTTCAGTTTAATAGGACTGTAGCCATTAGAAGTCAGTAGTGCTGCTACTCCTCCACTTTCAGTGGACAGTGTTTCAGGAAGGTTTTCGTGGTGTTTCTGCAAGTATACACAGTGCTGAAGTGACTAAGTTAATTAAAGAATGTGCACTGGGGTGGTCCAGCGGAATAAGGCAATGTCACTACGATGTGGGGATCGCTAGTTCGGATCTTTGTCATGCTGCTAGCCAACAGCAGGAAGTGAGGGGGTGCTTTCTCACTCCAGTGCAATGCTGGCAGGGACTGGTGTCTGCTGGCCATTGCATCAGAGCCAGTACACAGTCCTTTTTGTCAGGGGCATTGCATGTCATGGCATTATGTATGGATTGGGTAATTGGCAATCCAAATTGGAGAGACAATGGGTGAAAATGAAAAAATGAAACTTGTAGATGTACACCATGTTAATAACATACATGTTGATTATGGGTTGGCACAAGCTTCATCTACATTATGTTGAGCATGATGTTAAACAGTGAGATCTATGTATTGCTTAGAATCACACCCTGTCATATAAGCTTCTTAAGCTGCCACTGTTTCATAGCGGGTGTAATAAAGAAATGGGCTAAAATTAGATTTTCTCCTTATCTCATCTTATTAACATTTAACAGGAAAACTCGTAGCTTCAGTGCTGAATTAAAGAAGCAAACTTCAGTCACCAACCGATTATGTTTGGGGAAATGAAAGGAAAAGTGTATGTTTGATATTTCTTTAAAGCGCTCATCACATTTGTGTCAAGGTAGTGTTTAATATTACCCTCTCTCTGCATGAGCACTATTATGAGGATGACTCTGGCATTTCAATTTAACAGGTAGCGTGGGTTGAAAGGCAATGCATTCTTTATTCAAAGAGCAGTTTAGCACTTTGATGCAATTTGAAGATGGTAAAACATTTCCCTTTGACTAGTCAAATAGGTTTTTCATGAATATGTAAAGTTACAGTACATATACTGTTTAAACACACATACACAGCATTAACATCAAGAATACACAACAAATAATAAAAAATGTACACAATGCAGTTCACTACTGTCATGGTCTCAATACATATCTATTAATACATATGTTAAATAGTGTACAGTACTGTCCTGTGTTTAATTACTCAGAACACCAATATTAGAGTAAATACAATTAACATTCATAGAAAAAGTAGTTTGACTTCACTGTGCTCATTAAAACATCTCCAAAGTTCTCCTCATGGGAGTCTACTATCATTTATAGTTATCATCCAACACCTGCTTTGTAAATAATTAATTATGTTAAAACAGGCAAGCTGGTGTTAGAATTTAACAAATCCACACGCTGGCTGGGAGCATTTAGAATACTTTTTTTCTTTGTTTTTTTTAACTAGTTCACAAGATATCTGCTACTACGGTATTTATGTTTACCCACATCTGTTATATGATCAGTGATCTGGTGTTTCTACAGACAATAACACTCTAATTGCATACATACATTCTTTAAAATAATGTGTTATATGTTGTTATAAATAATGTTTAGTTACCTAAGACCTCTCTACACCGTACTGGACATTTCCTGTTTTTCCCCATTTAGTCACCACTATCCCCCTATTAATAACAGCTTCAATGTCGTCAGGTAAGGATTACACCAGTCTCTTGAGATTGGAGATCACCTACTGTTCCAGATTGGGAATTGGGATTAAAATCTGGCCAGTCACATTGTCTCTGTGTTTCATCATGCCTGTTGAACTGGACACAGACAGATTTGAATTTATACACCCTACAGTTGTCGTCCTGGAATATGGGAGTGGCACTGTTGTGCTGCTTAGTTTAGGATTGGGCTAAAGTGATCAAGAACTCCCCAGACTGGTCAGAGACTGGTTTAATCCAGATGGACGCTGTTAAAAAGGCAAAGGGATGATATCAAAATAATGCATGTGACTCATTTTTTTACAATCAGTAAAATAAATCAGTGTGAATTTGAAATGCTCATCCTTACTAAGCTTTGCCTGGTAACTGTAGTCTAAATGCTGCTAGTCTCTTAATGAGGCTGTGTTATCAGACACAGGGGGAAGTGTTCAATGGTTTATTGATGTGAGGTTATTTTTCCAGAGGAAACAGGAGGCTGTACAGAACTGTCTGTGTCTTAAATGACTGGTTGTTGATGATGACACCACTTCTGCCTAGGGCAGTGCACCACCTGAGCTGCCTTTGTGTTTGTGTGTGTGTGTGTGTGTGTGTGTATGTGTGTGTTTGTGCAGCTTGCTGATCTCTGTGGTCTCTTTCACAGGCAAGGTCCCGTGAAGCCTGAGGTGCTGTCGATTCAGTGGTCAGGAAGGCGATCCAATCGAAGACTTCAAAGGAATAACAGCTTGTCTCCAAACAACCCACTTCTCAGCCTTGTCAATTCAGGTGTTTATTCTTAGCTTGGGAGCTCCAGAGGAAATGGCGCTCGCCTACACTGCTTTGGTCGGTTCATGGGGAATGGGGCGTGGGAGGGTATGTAGGGATGCAGTGGCCACTATTGTTCCAAAGTGATGGGGCTTTTGTATTTAAAATTGCAGCAATGATGTGATTTTGGCAGGTTTTCAATAGCTCCTTAAATGCCAGTTGATAGATAAGGGTGCACTCAATGATTTGAGTCTTTAGAAAAGATTCAAAGCATTCTTTAAAAGGGTTCAATACATTAAATTGCACCATAAGTCAGTGTGATTGTTTTGGTGTGATTCATGATCTTTTTAAAAATACACTGAAAACACACATCGAAGAAATCACGTTGTATACGGGAGGAAATACTAGCAATACAATGCACCAAGCTTGAAAATAAGTTTTATTTGCCCAAATATTGAGTGCAAACTGTGCTTAAGTCAGATATCACCTTTCATTGATTTAATTCCAATCAGTGCAGTCATTAAAGCAGCATTATGCAAGAATTAGTATTTGCTTTTACTGTAGTTTGCTGATTGGCACCCTCTTCAGTTGTGGAGAGTAATTTACTTATATTTATATTATTTATTTATATTTACTTATACTACTACTGTAAATACAAGTCATGTTTTGAGCCCCACCTTCCTCATGGACAGCTATATACAAGCATTTGTCAACAAGCTGAAGTGAAAGAAACATGTTTTTAGAGGAGTATGGCACAGTGTTATGCATCTCATGCCTGCTCCACCAAAGTAAAATAGTGTAGTAGCTGGCAGCTCAAAGTGGCAAAGAGAGTTCCAAGTCAGTGCAAATAATTTTGAACAAATGCTACATAACGTTGCTGTAAATACAAGTTATTATTTATCAGGAAAAAAAGCCAAAAACATATTTTTAACAGTATCTTTTTTAAGTTCCTCCACCCCTTACCTTAATTACAGTTTGCATTCTTTTCAGGGTACTCACTTTTCAGTTTTTCTGCAGAAACTACTTTTTACAGTGTTAGTTGTACATAATGACTGAAAATGAAATATGTTTTCCACAGTACTGTGTAAGATTTCTGCAATACATGAGATGGCATGCTATCTTAAGGCATTAGCCCAGTGCATTGCATACGCTGATTCATGTCTTTGAATCTGTTCAGTGAGTCATTTTCTTTACTTTTGTGCACTGTTATGATTTGCCATTTGTTATACTTTCTATCAAGGGCAGTGCTTTGCTTCTAGCTACCACATAATCATCCTAAGAGAGAAAGAAGAGCTTTAGATGGTCTGAATCCTACTCACTTTGTGCCATGACCCTGAAAATGTGTTATACACTGGCAGGCCCCAACACCATTCCATTTGATTTAAGCTCATTCATTTGTACTAGAGCAGAGAGACTTCTGCATTGAACCAAGGTCAGGCTGCTCTGTATGCTGAAAAGTCTGCTTCTGCAGGTTTGTATGAGGAGGACAACCAGTGGATGACCCAGATCAACAGACTGCAGAAGCTAATTGACCGCCTGGAAAAGAAGGTAACAAACAGCTCACGTATGAACTTGTCTGACTATGTCAGAGTGATCCATACAGAAATCTGATATATAGCCATATATGACATATATCATAAATAATTTGCAATATATGAAAAATATCTATGTACATGATACATAGATATCTATGTACATGATGTGCTCATTGCTGACACAGATGTGCAAAGACATACAAGCAAGTTCCAATAGAATAGGATCCTCTGGAGCAGATAAACTATTGGCACCATGCCTTATGCCAGGTGTGGACTAGAGGGGTATAAAGCCTCTCAGCATTGAGCTGTGGAGCAGTGGAACTGTGTTCTCTGGAATGATGGTGCTCCATCCAGTACTTTTGGGATGAGGTAGGGATGAGGTGGGTTGGTGATCATCCCAAATTGTTATTTGATCTGATCTTTGTGATCTACTTCAAAATCTAGAGGGAAACCTTCACTGGACAGTAGAGACAGTTACTACAAGAAAAGCTGAAAAAACGCTTATCTTAATACCCTTTATTTTGGAATAAACAATGAATGAGCAGGTGTCCCAATACTTTGGTCCATATAGTGTATATGTAATTGGTATGTAATATGTCAATTGTCAGTTGTCAATATGTCAATTTGTAGGTCAATACATATATGAGTATATGTAGTAAAAATATAAGTAAATAAGAAGTATAGCTTGTATATCTATGTTTATGCATATCATTGCTGTCCCACAAAAGCCATCTCCATTTCTGCCATTTTGTATTTTGTGACATGAACTGGCAGTTGCTCTTTACATTGTGTCAGAATTTTATAATGAATGGAGCAATAAAAATGCTCCAATATGACTTTGAATAAAATCTTTTTTACATTGACGTGTAAAATGTAAGTTTTTTTTACTTTTTTACATTGACTTCCATTCAAATTTAAGTATTTAAATATTTTTTCTTCTGTGAAGTTGCTATTTGAGATAAAAGGTATTTGTGTGACAGCAACATGGCATGGACTGTATTAGGTTATGAAAGGTGTTCATTATAGAGCCGACAGTTGCCCACAGTGGCGCGCCGATTGCTCTGTCCTTCTTGCCAGTATCGTTGTTCCCCTCTGGCATCAATGGCCTGTGGAGCACCACTCTTATATCATTGTGAGGCACTTGATGTGCAAGAAGTCCATTCTTGGTACATCGTCACTATGGCGGCTCTAGAACATTCCACAAAGTTAGCGGTTTCCGAAATGCTACCACCCTTCACCACCTACCCTATTATCATGTATTAGGGACACAATCAAAAAGTCAAATTGTGTCCTATGCCCATGATGATTGATTTGCACTCTGCTACAACTGACTGGTGTACTTGCATATTTATACATGCAGTAAACCCTTCCAACTTCTGTAGCTACCATAGTGAAGATGTATCTAGAAAGAACTTTTCGTACAGTGAGTGCTTTACAATGCCATAACAGTGGTGCCCCACAGGGCAATGATGCCAGAGAGGAACGTCGACTCCAGCAAGTGTTAAAGAGCAATAAATGCTCATCCTAAAAACCATCACTTAATGACATCCTCAGGACTGGGTCAGGGAACCCCTGTCATGATCGATCCCTATGTAGTGGTTACAGTAATTGTGTGCTGTTGTCTGGATTACTTAAAACTCATTTACCACAATAAAAGCCTGTTTGACTTGACGTTTCCTTCCTCGAATAATGTCGAATTATGATTAACAAATCATCTAGCGCTGAATTTTCATGTGTGTGTGTGTAACTCACTGCCAACATTTTATTTCACTGGAAAATGAAAATGGATGAAAATGCCATTTAGTTCATTTTGAAACCAAAGCGCTCATTTGATTACTTGTGCACATCCCTAGTCGTATTGTCGTTTGCATAATTATGCACTGGCTTATGATTCATGCTGCTAATGTCACAAGTTCTCTTCCTTCACACACCCTCTGCCACTCTTCATTTACACTGTGCTCTCTTGTCTTTTGAGTCGTGGCAGAGGGTTAATTATAACGAAGGCATTCGGCTTGTTGTGACTGCGCTGTTTGTTTCCTTTTGTCAGGAGCTGCGTCTGGAGCCAGTTGAAGAAGAGGTCTCGGAAGGCACCGCTAAATCAGTAACTCATTTACAGCTCCCTCTCTCCATCTCTGTGTGTGCTCCCTCCATGTTCCGACTCATTACTACACACTCTAGATGCTGTTGTCTAGGAAACAGTGCAGCTCTCCAGTTGTTCTTTTTTTTCCACTGCCGTCTGTCCCTCTTCCCCTCTTCCCCTCTTATATTTAACTGTTCTATCATTCGCTAAGTACTTTTTATCTTTCTCTCTGTCCTCACCTGGCAAAACCGAGGAAATTAATGGAAGTGTGTGTGTGTGTGACAGAGAGAGAAAGAGAGAGAGAGAGAGAGAGAGAGAGAGAGAGAGAGCGAGAGAGAGAAAGAGAGAGAAAAATACCCGCGAGCAGTGCTTTAGCTTTAGTGATCGGTGGTGAATGTGGAGAATGTGAGAACCAGCAGGAGACCATGTAGTTAATCTGAAAACATGAAATTAGATAGCATGAGCAGATCATATTAAACACTGATCTGCTTATACTACACACACACACACACACACACAGACTATGCTCAAGAGCAATTATTCAGATGCCAACAACTCAGGAATAAAATTACGTAGGCTACATTAAAGGGTCCATGCCCTACATCTGTCTCCCCTATTCACACCCTCATTCATCCTCATTAACTTAGCCTACTTATACCTGGATTCTTGTTCTTACTATTTGTTAGGTATAGCTCATATAGCTGTATTTGGTATTCTTTGTGTTTTGTTTTTGTTTTGTTTGTTTTTTTGGGGGGGTGTATGACTTTTGCCTGTTTCAGACTCTGACCTTTGCCTGTTTCAGACTCTGACCTTTGCCTTTTGGATCTGGTTGCTGGATTACAATTACTGGATTGTTTGCTCTCTGGTTTTCACCCTGTTTTTGGACACTGCCCCTGGCTTGCGGACACTCGCTAATAAACTCTTCATTTGCATCTAGTTTTTGTGTTAGAGCCAATACATCAAAAAGTACATCCAGATCCAGATCCCAACCTCTTCACACATGTGACAAATGCATGTCAGGGGGAGGTGGGGCTTCGCAAAGTCGCAGGCTTATATTAATAAGCCTGGGAAAAAATCAGTTTTCAGTGTAGATCCCTGCTGACAGTGTGATTTAGTCTGAGACTACACCTAATATATGTAGAGAAAGCATACACACTCTAAACACATATTCATTGGCTGAAATAGACTCCCAATGGAAAGAGCAGACATAAATAGCATCCTTAAAACACGTGCATTGAAAAAATGCTCATTTTTTTATTTGGAAGTGATATTTGAGAATCCGCTCGGAGGGACCTCTTGACTAAGTGTGTGTGTGTGTGTGTGTGTGTGTGTGTGTGTGTGTTTATGCCTATGTGCGTACATGACAGAGAAACACAATGACATTAATCACTCATGCTTTAAAAAATTATCTTCTTTAGATGAGGCCTAATTGCACATTTTAATCATAATGTGGATGAAATGTACTCGTCTAGATAAGGTTAAATTACTCATTGTCATAAATCTGTTATTTGTCAGTGGTACACCAGGTCATGAGGTACTATTTACAGTAAAATGTCCTCTGTTATAACATCTGATCAACTTTTTTCACATCTTAAAGTGGCTGTCAACTTATTTAGTTCATCTATTTTTTCATATAGCTCTAGGATCCTACAGTTGCTATTAACTGCTTAATACTGAACAATATGACCTCATTTAACAAGCGTTCTTAAGAAGAAAGTTCTACTACAATCTCAATTAGGCTGTTTCTCCCGAAGGTTCTGACATTTACCAGTGTTTTCTTATTTGGGATTTGTTTAACAAGGACAACAGGGTTCACCACTATAAGAGCATAACTGTGAACAATACTGTGTTTTTTTTTTTTAAACACATGAATAGACTTTTAGTTGAAGATAATTCTTGGGAAGATCTTGGTGAATAAGGCTCATTAAAGGAGTGTTTTACCATTTCCCTCTGTTGGATTTGAGTTGGAAGGGACTGCATTGGAAGAGGCTGATGTCAAGTCTTCCCTTGTATCAATCAGAATTAGGGAAGATGTTGTGTCAGCAGCTCCTTACCGCCCTTCACACACCACAGTACTAACCTTTACACAAATCTCTTTAACCCCCGCCTGACTGATCAGTGGGTGAAGAAGCTAGTGCTTTAAAAACACTACTAATCTGTTGTAAAATCACTGTAATGCACATCTTTAATAAACATAATTTTCACACAAGCAAATCTGGAACTAGTTAAAGTTAAATATATGTATGGATAATAGTAAATAACAGCTGCTCATTCACTGTTTCTTCAAAAGAATTATTGGAGTAACTGTCTCTACTGTCCAGGGAAGGCTTTATACTAGATTTTGGAGCATTGCTGTGAAGATTTTATTGCATTCAGAAACAAGAGCATTAGTGACATCAGGATGTTGGTGCATCATCACATGAATGACCATCATTCCATCATTCGTTTCACTGCACCACAGCTCTGTGCTGAGAGCCTTTATACCCCTCTAACCCATGCCTGGCATAAGGCATGGTTCCAATAGGTTTATGTTATTCATCTGCTCCAGCAAGTTCTTTTCTATTGGCAATACTTCTCTACAAGGACTAGACAAGCTGCGCAAGTGCATTTGCACATCTGTGTCAGCATTGGATGAAACTTAAAGTAGCTGAATGCATTCATTAGTAGGGATGTCCACAAACATTTGATTATGTTAGATAAAAGGATACGATAGAAGTGTGTATGTGTGTGCGCATGCATTATGGGCATTATGTGTATGTGTGTGTGTTTGTGTATGAGTGTTACACAGAGAGTTTATGGGAGGTGGCACCAGCACAGTGCCCGTGGAGAGGTCAACACTGACCCCAGGGAAAAAACTCTCACATCCTGTTACCTTCAGTTGAGCCCCCATCTGCCCGTCAGCAGGCCTCCAACAGCACTGCCTGTCCAAGACCAGCCATTATGCCACTGTTATTTACGGCTTTACCTGCTCCTACGACCTCAGGGCCTTTCTCTCTGGTCGCTTCTGCACTAGTTGTTCTGAGTCACTGTGACGTGACCATTGGCTGCATTAATGAGTGAATGACAGAGAGCTTTAAACACATTAGCCAAATTTCGCCCCTTGTAATTGTGCCAGACTGGTTTAGCACTACTCCTGCTTCTGAGTCTTGCTCTCGGTTACCATTTTCTTCCTAAATATCCTCCAGCCAGTTGTATTTGCTCAAACTCCTTCCCTTGTGTTCCCATCTCGAATCTAATCTGAGTCACTTTGTCACATTCGCCCAACCTCATTCCTGGCGCTTACCCCAGTCTCTGTTCTCTAGACCTTGTTCTCTCTTCCTGTCTCAAAGTCGCTGTCACTGCACTGCATGTCTTCACCCTCCCTCAAGGTGCTCTAGCCCCAGTCTGGGCCCCAACACCGTTCTGGGCCAGGGCTGCTGCGAAACAAGGATTATTTCTGTCAGTCATATTTAAAGAGCTCAGATCATGGAAAACAATGCTGGAATACAGATAAATTGTTGGAATAGGGCTACAGGAAAGTTTCTTGCATGTAGTTTTCACACCCCTGTACCATATATGGAAACAGAACTGCAAAAGAAGCCCATTTGAGTCACAACAAGAGGTAGCAAATTCAGGTTTTCTCAGGATATTCTCTTGGATACTACTTTACACACCTTGCAGCCTGCTTTAGGAATGAACTTTGTAGGATCATTCAGTCTACCTTACTTAACTTAAAAGGATTAAAGAAGAAATGAAAATGGAGTTTAATTAGGTTAAACTAAAAGGTGAAAATACATAAACAAACAAGCTGTAAAATCAGCCAAGGTAAATGACAAAAGAATAAAAACAAACACACACAAAAAAATATGGTTCAATTAAGAATGGGAACTTTGAAATAAAACTAAAAGCAATGAATAATATTTCAGCATAAAAGGAAAAGTGGACAAACCAAAATTGAATACAGCCAAATACAAGAATTATAACAAGTATAATAATAATGATGACAATAACTAAGTAAAATTATGCTAAAATAAAAAAGGTTTAGGATGGCCTGACCTGGCCTTGTTGTCAGTTGTTAATTAGTGGTTAACATTAAAATGACTGATTTCTAATTATTCTGAGATTTCCATTTTCAGACTCTTTCGCATCTGCATCCTTCTTTCTGAAAAGTTCTTTGGATCTTGCCATGGTGATTTCACTTGCGTCAAACCTGCTGTTTAAAGACAGGCTTCTCCAAAATCCTCTCTAACCATGTTCTAATCATCTGCAGCTGATGTGCTGCACCTGATTGTAATTGTAGGCATTTGAGGTAGTAATATATTTTTCTTTACAAGAATATTGACATTTGTTTATTAAATACATTTACCAAATGATTTTAAACGACTTTTCCTTTCAGATTCATGTGTTTGGTTAAATTACCTCCATCTACCAATGTTGTTCAAGTGAAGATTAAATGTGCATATGTTTAAATATATTTGTAAATGCTTTTGTTTGTGGGAGTCCCATTTTTAACATAACTGTATACCTGACAAATCTGATCTGATCTATTTGTATTTTCACTGAGAGTATTGTCCTTAACACATGCACTCAGCCTGCAACATTTAGCATGCCAATTCTGAGAACCTCTGTCCACAATCAGTGGTTTGTCCTGTACATTTGAGCCCGGTCAGCCTTTTGAATTATTCACAATAGAGTCAATTAGTAAAGGTACTATGTACATTTAGCAGTCTTAAAGGTATATTTACTAAACACACATAGGCTCTAAGCAAAGAGCTATATATAAACATAATAACTAAATGGATATTTGACTCATAACAAAAGTGTTATATAGAACCATAGAACCATAAAAAAGCAGTTCTATATAGAACCATGTTCAGAATGTTTTTCTTCCAGCCCAAAGAATCATTTTAACCAGGCTAGGAACCATTTCTGCCTCCAGATGTTTATTTGAGTTGCCATGATTCCATGTAGAACCATTAGCTTTAGAAAAAGAACCTATAAAGAACCCTCTTTTAGAGAGTGCTTAGCCCCCAAAAAATTAAAAGATGCTGGAAAACATTATTTTGTTTGTAACAAATATGCTCAGTGAAGAAGAGCTGGTCCAGGATCAGTTCTTCTGCACTAAGGTGGTCTGAGGTGCTGGATGGTATTCAACAAAGGCTGCTTTGTGACTCAGCTTGTTCCTGCCTTCTCTTTTTTTTAAGCACATTCTGATCGTGCAGAGACAGCTGCCGGTGCTGGAGGATGAGCTGGAGGAATTCCGCCTTGCTCTCCGGCAGTACATTGACTGTGCCAGCGCTCAAACTGGCTGTCTGCAGTGAGTACACACCTCTATGTCTGCCATCTCTGTGGCATAAAGCCCGCATCCACAGAAATAGTAGAGAAAGTGTCAAAAGGTGGGAAGCTTTCTGTGCTAGAGGGATGATCTAGACCTTTGTAGGGTAGCAATAAAAAATGCAGTAGGAACAGTGATCTCGTGGAGCTCGTGGAGCTCCAAAGGGGGGTTACACAGGTTCATGTCGCAGTTACAGCACGCGGTGATGCTGCATGTTTACAAGCCCTGAAAACAGGGTTGACTTTTAAAACTAGGGCGTGACGAAAGTGACAGACAGCACGTTAAGTCTCATCATTATATTTCCCCCATGATCCGGAGGCACTGGAGGCGTACTCATCCACATGCCAAAAGCTTCTCCAAGTTTGACATTAATTGGCCCCTTCCCATTAGCAGACAGAGCTGGTGCAAGAGAGCACAAGGATGAGGAGAAATATAAAACGATGTGTGACTGTGAACTTTGGGACACAGTGACTCACTCTCTCAGAGACTCACGCAGAGGATTTATCCCACACTACAAAATATAAAGGTGCCAAAAGTGGAGAGGACATAAAATAACCATTTTTAGGTCCTTAAAAACATTTTAATTGATATTTCTGTTTGTAAATTTTTTTAATGTTCTTCGCATTTGAAATATAGTTTAAAAGAACCCATAACCTAAAAGAAAAGCTTTCAGTTATGTGAAATAAACCTTTAAAAAGCTCTTGACACTCACTAATCTCTTTTTCAAACATACTTCTTTAGGGAACTAAAATATATTCTACTATGGGATCGTTCGAAAAACCCCGTGGCACCTTTTTTAAAGCAGCATTGCGAAAAATAAGTGGTTCTCCTGGGCTCCCCCTACAGTCAGGAAGTGTAATTAGTGCTTCGAGCCACCACTGAAGGACACATTTACCTGCACAAGCTGAGAGATACAGAACCATCACTGAAACTGAAAGAATCATGGAGATTAAGGTGGTAGAGTAATATTACAAATGATTCAATAATAAATTATTAATATTAATTACACAAATATGACTCTATGCAGCGTTAAGCAGTTTTTGCCAGCATTTTCCTGGCCGCTTCTGCAAAGTTGCATAGTGCAGTTAGCAGCATGTTGACCCTGGAGTAGCAATGACAACTGCGCAATGCTCCCTAGTACAGGTTGGTGGAGCATCACAGTGTTTTATGAGTGATGCTGTAGAAGAACCACTCTCCTTTTTTTTCCTTCCATGGTTTCTTAAAGAACCATGTTTGCAAGAGAGTGTGAAGAACCTTCTACTTTAAAGCTGTAAAGAATCATCATGCATTGATAGGATCTTTAGGTAACTAACTATAGGTCTTCTGTTCTCCTTTTTTAGTAGACACAAAGAGGTTGTTGCAGTTTTTTTTGTGTTGCTGCAATTTTTTAAAAGTGTGTTTCAAATGTTTAAACATTTTTCTCTCTTTTATTGTTGTATATTGTTTATTGTCTCTTTTAAAAGCTCTAGGAACCCACGTAAGAGTCCACACTAAGATTCCTCATTCTTATCACTGATAACTTACATACATATTTTATAGTAAACCCTTAGGTCTTTGGTGTGATGCCATTGATGCTACTTTTGGTCCCCTAAAGAACCATTTTGATAAATGTAATTTGTAAATAATGTTGTAAAATATATGGAAACTTTTTGCAATGTAAAATTGTAGTACCAGTATTTTTTCTCTTGAACCTTACGCCCAGGCCAAAAACTATTAAACGGAATAATGTATAATTACTGAATAAATAAGATAACTGAGTAAGTTAGTTGAGTTTAAGAGGATAGCACAAATGAGGCTAAGGTTCTGCTACAGTGCAAAACGTTAAGTTCTAGTACAGTTAACAGTTCATGACAAGTTATTCAGAGCTCCACTGATAAAAGTAGTTGTTCTAGATTGTATTTTAGTTTCAATACTGTTAATATTGTCCCAGTGTACACTGACCAGTTATACAGTCTGCAGGATAAAATTGCAGTGTTGAGGTCTGGGCTATTCCTGCTCCAGGCTATTTCATACCAGACTGAATATATTATGATTAGTTCAGAGAACACACCAAACTCTACAAGGTCGTGGGTCCTCAGGTCTATGAATCAGTGGCACTGTTGTAGGTGTTCATTTGTTTGTGTTTGTGTTCCTTAATTGCAACATTAAGTCCTCAACGGTTATTTTTGAAACTAAAAGAATTAATTTAATGGACTGTAGAGTGCAGTGCTAAGTTAATGATCCTGCATGTGTTATTGTGCTCTGTTTGCAGTGTTGCAGTTCAGAGGATGGCTAATGAGTCTCGCTTCATACTGTATGAGTTCTGGGAGCACAGCAGTATGTGGAAGAAGTAAGCCCTATTTCAAATACAGCCCAATCCAAATGTGTACTCATCTTCTTTGTCCAGTATGTAAACTAAATACATTGATAAAATTGATCAGTTTAGCCTGATCATGTAGCTTGCACACCAAAAAGAGTACATTGGCATGTAGTGTAGGTCATATTGGTATTTATGGGTATAGGAATTGGGCTGATATCAGCAGAAAAGCCTGTAACAAATCTAGCCTAATCTAATGTTCTTTCCTGTGGAGTTGTAGACTTTTTAAATAGTTTGAGGATGATGACCTTTTAGATGGTCATTTTAAATCAGTGGTTATATAAGTTTTTGTTTAAATTTAGCAAAAAATGTATATATATATATTGGAAAACTTGTGAGGATTTTAGAAGAGGTTAATACGTTTGAGCAGGTCTGATTGTTTGTGGTTTGAACTAGGCTTACAGTAGGGAGGTACTGTAGATTCACCAGGACCAGGATTCTCTAGCATGTGTGTCTAGTATGTGGGTCTTTTCTGTGTTTAGTCACCTGCAGACAAACTACAGCAAAACCTTCCAGAGGGGCAATGTGGACTTCTTAGAGACACCCGAGTTAACAACAACTATGCTGGTACCAGGTATAATATTCTCTTTATTATTATACTTAGCAGTAGTCAGACTCTTTAGGCTGTTTACACCTTGCATCAATATGCAATTTTGGTGATCAGATCACGTTTGGATTTCACTTGGCTGCAGGAAAAGCCAGGTGTAAAAACACATCTTCAATGTAGCAAGTTTACAGGTGAAGGAAAAAACCTACAGTGGAATTTCAGTGGAAGTCAAAAGATTTTATTTGAAGTCATTTAGGAGCTTTTGTATTGGTCCATCATGCAATTTTGACAGTGCAAAGGACAATTGCCAAATTCAGATGATGTCAAAATATGAAAAAATGGAAGAGGCGAGGGGATAATTATCTGCGGCTGCAGACAATAGCTTCGTTTCTTATTTCAATTAAACAATTAAATCTAAATGGTTTATGAATTGATGTCATTACCTGCAAAAGATTATTGTCAAAAAGTTTTTGTCCATAAAAAAATGCAGCTCTATCTTTGGCCTTCATGGCTTCCCTGTAACTACTCATTAGGACATCTTATTTATTAAGTATTGATTGAGTATATATCCTAATTGATGAGTCTTACATGCTTGTTGTGTTCCTACCCACAGCGTCATGGTGGGTCCTGAACAACAATTAAAGCGGATGGAGTCCAGCTGTACTGACACAAGATAATGAGGACCAAAAAGGAAGCTAGTTTGACATCGATATTTCTTAATCATCTGACAGTGCACCCTTGTGTTAACGCTTGCTGTGACATCTTGGTGAATACCATCAGAAATCCATGTTCCCTCATCGTTAGCTCTTTAAACTGACTACATTCCTAGATGTGACCTTTGAAGCAATGACCTCATCAGTCTGATGATGGCGCTCAGTGACATCATCACTGTGTTGATGTTTCTTCAGGATTAGCACCTTGTTAATCTGTGACTCAGCAGTACTGAGCTGCATCGTCCTGTGTCGTTGTAGATAGTGTATGTAAGTATCAGGACTCAAGGCCTCAATCCTTATGTAGCAGTACTTGTGAGATGATCAACCCTGACAAACCACAGGTTTTTGACACTACTGTTCTTGTATAAAGGGACTCCCCTGTTGCTGTATTTTATGTTTTTCAGCTCTGAATAAATGTAAAGCTATCGTTGCCTTGACTGGTGTTTCATGTTTTTAAGCCGTAACCTGTTTCTGCGTCTCAGCATTTCTGTCTTGGAATTCAAGGATCTTGGATGTGGACATACAGTCCTAGCTAGTGGATAAACTGTAAGCTTGTAAGCTAGTTGGATAAACCTACTCATAGTCGGATAGGCTAGTCTTTGCTCCCCAGTGCATTAGCCATTGCTATCCAATGTTGCTGGTTCACCGGTCGTCCTTCCTTGGACCACTTTGGTAGGTACTGACAACTGCATAACAGGAACACCTGCTGTTTTGGAGATGCTCTGGTCTAGTCGTCTAGCCACCAGACTTTGGCTTTTGTGGCTCAAATCCTTACATTTTTTCTTGCTCACAAGCCAGTAAAGTTATAGTTCTCCTGTTGAAATCAGGAGTACATAGATAAGATACAGAGTGATATACAAAGGTCCAGGAAGTATAGATAACACTGCATTGACTAGAAAAGGTCAGAGCAAAACATTTATGAGCTGTTTTTAAAAACAGCTAGTCTGATAAGCTTGTATTATAGTCACACAAATGCAAGTCTACATACAATTGCCTGTTCCAAAAGCCAAATTGTGTTGACCACTGATAAAAGTTATAAAAGGGTAAATTATTCAAGGGAATGAGTACTTTACATATATTACATACTATATAAAAGGTCCCCCTCATTAGTCCATAAATCAATACATGGTCATCAGCTTCAGCAACGTTGTATATCTGATTTGGTAACTAACTCTGTAAGGACCACAGACATGAGACCTGGTCAACAGGTAGTACTCTCTCCTGCTACCCGGGCACATACAATGAGTCTAATTGGCCTAAAGGGGGTAGTACAGTATGTTTTGGCCCATACTTTAGACACTGTGAGACCTGCAGACATAAATCTGTTTTCTGCTCATTCATAACCGGTCATCGGAACTGTTTGCTTTTTTTTTTTTGCATTTGTTTTCCAAAATATAAGGGTGCTATGGCATATAAATACCTCTAGACTTATAAAAAATGTGTTCAGCAATTTTGTAATTGCAAATCGAATTAGAAATTGAACTGCTGGTCTAGCCTTTAACCTTGTTTGTTTGAAGTCTACTGTCTAGTATCCCATGATCAAAAGGTCAAATTGAAATGATCATTTGAAGGCCCCTAATGAAAAATCATAATATGAAGACCTGTTGATGAACTCTGAACCTTTTACTGGTGCCACTTGTACATATTGCATTTATATGGTGTATTTATATTCCAGGTCTTTTATTTACATTCAATAAAGTGTGTCCAAGTGTGCTTTAACAGCCACTGTGTGGCTCAGCCGCAGTATTTAGGCTATTTGTTGGGACAATTAAAAAAAGAAAATAGAAATATTTATGCATTAGCATCTTTAAAACATGTTTTAAATGTTAGAATTATGAAAAACATGCATTTAATGAGGTGTGTCCAATCCTTTGTTCTAATATATTACAAGTAGCAAGATTTGTATGGCCTTCCAGACCCACGTTGTATATTTTATTCCTCATAAGTAAAGGTGCCTGGTCTTTGTTAAGGGAACACTGCCTCCCAGTGGACACTCAGAATACTCAGCCCCTTGATGATCTCAGCAACAGAACTGGTTTGAAAAGTGGCACAGCATTAATGAAGCACATTAGTGAAGCAGATTGTCTGTTGTTTTTGTTTTCATTATCTTTTTAATTTAGGATTGACTACTGCTATAGAAACGTTACGCTGGCTCACAGTCAAATGCCATAATTGTAAATAGAGGGCTGTATTATGTTTTAAAAATGCCAGAATATCAGAAAGAAAATATCACCAGAAGATGAAAACACAATTGACAAAAGATGCTAAGACATGTATTTGACTATACTGTCAAATAGTTTATTCATGAATAGACTCGTTCAACAACAAAAAAAACTCTGCTGTGGATAATAGTGCTTGTATAGTGGGCTGATTCAACTGATTTATGTAAAGTGATGCACACACACAGGAAGTACACCAAAGAGACCTTTTTTCCTCTCCATTTTATTGATAAATTATCAGTTTTAAAAAGACCCAAGCCATATTCCAACTCAAGCTACAGTCTCGGTGTACCGAACAAACTATGTACAAAGAATTTATTTGTTTGTCACATTCAGAACAAGATTAGTAACTACAGTTGTGCCCATTTGTCCTGACGAAGGTAGGGAACTACTGCGGCGCTAGCAAGGACTGACCATGTGTTGGAATCAGGCAGGCAGCAGAGGCATGTCCATTCTACTTATAGGGAACAGCACTAGATTCAGGGCCTAACACTTCAACACTGTCCTTTCAGGGACAGAGAAATCAAACACTGCTCTGCGGTACAAAATAATCAAACGAAAATCATGCATGTGTGATTTTCTCCATTCAGTACATGTAACATCTCGCTGCTAACTGATGAGCCAAATAAACAGGTGCAGTGTGTGTGTGTGTGCACACGTGAGTGTGTGAGCATGCGGTTGTTTTTGTTTTAGTCTGAAAGCCACAAAACTAAAGATTGTATTGCTCACAGTGAGATACAGCGGCTTAATCGGCATGGATTTGAGAATACTGACAAATTTCCTCGGGGGACCTTCTACCCGCCGAGAGACACAGAAACAGGAACATTGGCACAGGACCGTAAGGAACATTACAGATATCTGAAGGTTTAAATGCAACACAGTACCTTTGTTGAGTGTGGGCAGATTTTGTTTCTTAATACATTAACGTTCAGCTTTTTACAGCTGTGACAGCTAGCAGCAACAGAACAGAATAATTGCATAAAAGGTGTAGTGCAATGGGCAAATTGTTCATCTCTTTTGGTCAGGTCAGTAACAAAATGCAGTAAAACATGTATACACTCTCCATCCAGTAGGGGCTGTAGTTACTCGAAGCCAGCCAAAATCCACAAGGCATGCCAAGCAGACTTAGAACAATTCCATCTGATCAACGTTTCATATAATTGCCAGCAATACTGATTTCAGTTTATTCAAAATTCTACCTTATCCAACCATTTACGAGCTTAATTCGGCTAAACAATAAATATCAGAGCCAATCAAGATTAAAGGTTCAACATTCTCAGTCACCTCAAAACCCCAAGCTGGATTTTTGTTCTCCTACACTGAACAACCATTCAAATGTACACCTGTTAAAATCAGGATAAAATGAAATACTAAAAGAACTTGTTGAATGATGGACACTGTCTATGCGAAGGTGTTCTCTGGATAGCTGACTTTAATTGCTCCCCAGTAGCAGGCCCGTACCAGACAGATAAGGCCAAGCAGATATGCGAAGGCCCAGGAAACGTAGGTAGCATGGTAACGGCTAGCAAAGTCTTGAGTGCCCACCTGGGGGGAAGACAGAAAGAAAGAAAGAAAAAAATAAGTTAAATGAGATGTTTCTTCTTATTGTTGTCTGGAAAGCCTTTATTATGTTCACACACATACATGCAGGGCCTATTTGTAAATAGGCCAAAGCAAAGTAAATTATGTCCAGATTATGATTACTTCTCAATGTTAATCTACACAACTCATTCATTCCAAAGGTCCTCTACTAGAGCTTTGCTTTTTAGCATTCCCCACTGTACTGACAGTCGCCCTTTCCTAGAAGTCCTGAGCAGACTTTCATTTAAACTAGTCAACTATCTACAAGTACAAGGCAACGAAATGCAGTTAACATCTACCAGAAGTGCACTGTGTAAAACAAACAAACAAACAAAACAGTGCAAAAGCAAACTGTGCAATAAATATGAACATCATCAATATGAATATATAATAATATAAATGTAGTAGATAGCAAAAGATATAGGTCACTATTTATACATACAACACCGAATGTTAGTGGACACCCTCAATGCATTTAGCTACTTTGAGTTCACCCCACTGCTGACACAGATGTGCAAATGCACACACACAAATCTAGTCCCTGTAGAGAGGTACAGCTCATAGAATAGGACTTCTCTCTGGAGCAGATAAACATAAATCTGTTGGCACCATGCTTAAGGTCAGGTATGGACTAGAGCATTGAGGTGTGGAGCAGTGGAACGGTGTTCTCTGGAATTATGGTGCATCCTGAAATCACTAATGTTCTTGCTAAAAGAACTCAAATCCTAGAGAAGTAGAGAAGGTTACTCAAACTAAGGCAAGATAAAACTATTATTAATACCTTTCATGATTTCAGGAAGGAACAAAAGGAAAAATGTTTGAGCAGGTGTCCCAATACTTTCAGGACGAGAGTCCTGGGCTCGAAAACAGCTTTCATACTGGACCACAGGTACCACGCTCTCAGAGCAAGCGCTCTTGGGTTCAGAAAAAAATGCTAATGTAAAAACCTCTTTTGTGCAATACAATAGAGCAGATTGAAATTAGAGAGTGTGTGTGTGTGTGTGTGTGTGTGTGTGTGTGTTGGGACCAAACAAAACAAAGGCTGTGTTGTTGTTCGGATCAGTACTCACTGTTAATCCAATTCCGATGAAAATGCAGATCATTCCTACTGTTATATAGGCACAACAGCGCCTCCTAGGCAGGGCACTGCCAACAGACGAGCTGAGAACAAGCAACGCATATAGGGGTTAGACTGAAAGCAAAGACCAAGAAGTCAGTGCCCAAAGTTTCCCACAAATAAACAAATCCAAAGCATTACCTGTAATGCTAAAACCAGAATATTATAGCCTAATATATGCATATAATAGTCACTTTGTGTTGTTACTTCTATATACATCAAAAAATGGTCATACACATTCAAGGACAAAACAAAATGACAATGCAAGAATTTACATTAGTTGACATTAAAGCCTGACTGAAAATGTTGTGGGACTGTTTTGGGAAAATTACGGAGCACAGACATCAACCACTAAAGAAGGACCACGAAGAATGTGTGGGAAGAAGTTAATTAGGTCATTTTACAATATATGACACAGCAGTATGAAGCTGTCTTCAAGAGTAGATGAGTTCTAGTCTGAAGTGTAGCCTTCAATGCAGTTAAGCTCTATATACTGTTAGTGTGTATTTCCTGTTTCGCTTGTGCCTCTGTGATCCTTAGCACTTTGTAGCACCTCTTCAGTTTTGAAGACAGGATCAATCTATTTTTTGTCGAACTTTCCCGAATGAAACTGCTTCCCACACAATTTTCACTGCTGTCCTCTTCTTTACCCAACACTGTTCTGCGAGATGTCAATGGGTTTTAAAACAGTGCCTGAATTTAAGTTCATGAACTGTGTGGCCTCTGGATGGACTGAAATATGCATCATTAGTTGTGGTTTTCAGGAAAAACACATCTGCATTTCACGGACCCCTCTCGCGTCTATCTAAACAGTAGATAACACAGTCTACTCCAGTTCAAAACCAGTTCCAGTACAACTCACATGATTTACTTACTACTTTTATTTACTCAGCAAAGCAAACATGACCCATTTGACATTTGCTGTATTTAACGTTTCACTACTTCAGGAAGCATGTCATTCTTCATCCGTACATTTACTACATAGCTACTACATAAACAGTCTTAACTGCTGCCTGCGAACCAGATCTAGCGGCCTGGGGGAAAAGAAGACGCCAATTGGCGGTTTTACAAATGCCTGTAATCAGCTGAGGATTTCGTCAGCAATCACATGGCCTCCCCCCTATCCCTGCTGGGTCCGGTAAGACTCCGTAGGACCCTTCACATGCCCCTCATGTGACTGGGTTCTAAAGCATTCTTTTGAAATCAGAAAAAAAAATCAGATGGCTTATGGTACTTCTCTTTCTTTTCTCCTCTCTCGTCCTCTCCCCACAAGCAGAACATAGCGGCCAACTTCCCATTCATGCCAGCTGTAACATCTGCCATCTCAGTGGCGGTTTAGTCTTGCAGCGTCATTGGTGTTTGCAGAGCTGGGGCTACATTACATCAGCATGAATCTGCTCACACTCCACTTTCACTCTGAATACCCTGGCAGACTAGGCACAGAGTCTGTGGCATCATGTTACTGGCATCACAGACCCAGTTTTAAAAAAGTTGAAAAAAAAATCCTCTCTCGCTCTGCAATACCCTGTGGAACTAAGGCCTGACCTCACGCCAGTAATGCGCGTCACACATTTAGATTTATGAGGCACGTCCTGAGAATTGCAAATCGGATGCCGGTATGAACTCAGTGGACTACAGCAGCTCCACTCATGTGAGCACACTGTCCGAAGTAAAGCTTTACTGTGATTCTAACCTAAAGCGAAGAGCAAAGCACAATCTAACAGAACCAGTTTCTTAAATCATTAAATCATTTTATCATTAAGTATTTGAGCATTTAATATTTTTATACAAGCACTATATTTACACATCTGTGCTACAACCAACCATTGCTGAGTGCAAACGTAAAAACTAAGTGCAGGTTGGGTTCACTGTAACAGATGGAGAGTCTAGTTGTAAACAATCAATTAAAAAAAATTCTGTGAACTCAATTCAGTTCAATTATATGTTGTTGGAAACAGACAAGCTTTTCAACTCAAATACATAAGAATAGCTGCATACAGTACAGTTTTGATTGTGCCTAAAAATGTTTTTTTTTTTTATGTAGATTCGAATTATGAACTGAACTTCTACTGTTTTCATTGGCATCCTTAATTGTACCATTGCATTGTGTGTACTGTACTTCAGCCTAGATATCTCTTTTTTGTAAAGTTCAAACTCACAAAAAAAATAAAATAAATAATAATCACTATGTCCAAATAATTGTGGACACCCCTTCTAATGAATGTGTGTAGGCAAAATGTTGAACAGAATAGTAAATACATTTGTCATATCAGAATCAACATAGTTTAAACCATGTTTACAGCAGTTCATGAACACTCTTATCCAGAATGACTTACAGCAATGCTTTGTTGTCCACACAGAAAACACCCCTAACTAGTTTGACATTTAAGTACATGACAATATGATAAATGTAACTCACATTTTTTTGCAGTGCGGGCACTTGGCCAGCGTATTAAATCGGAGCTCCATCCACTGAGGGTAGAAAAAAGAAACAGTTTCTAATGAGCAGACTGAAATAAGGCAAATAATTCACACTACAAATCTAGTCTTGGGTTAATTGGACCATTAATTTGGCATCAGTCCAGAGTGCTAAAATGAGTTAAAAAGACTACTTCTGATTCATCACGATCAGTTTCTAAGATGGTAGCCTCTATGAGTCATTCGTAAATTACATATGGGGGTATTAATTCATTTAATATATTTCAGGCAAGATGCAGTCATTGCACATATGTGACAAACACATCATAGTAAACATGGTGAAAACAGGTTATTTGACCAATAACGTCAGCCGATACTGACGACTCACAGTTTTATTAATAATATAGCAAAACATTAGACAGGTGTGCCACTGGGGAACCAAATGGCATTTCTAAATTATGATGCTTAATACTTGGGGGCATCTTGTTTATATGAGTTTTAGAAAATGTGATATTAGGAACTGACAGTCATCAGTCAGCCTAATAATAATTACATTATACTTTAAATGTATACTCCTAATAGAATATCAGATGATATTATTAGGTATCCAAACCTGGTATCAGTATTGACCACAAAATGTCCATTCCAGTTGGGCCCTAACTGATTTTTTGGGGGGGCAGTTTCTGCATCTTGCCTTTGTAGGGCAGTTCAGTGTTACGCTGATTTCGGTTATTGGCCATTTTTATGTCATCACTAATTGGGTTGTTATCCAGTTCTGTCATGAGGAACTGGTGGAGGACTGAGCATTCTGAGCATTAGGACCTTGAAGGGAGCAGAGGCACCATCAATACGCAGGCCAGAGGAAGACTGGGACGCAGCATCACTGCCCTAGAGGCCACAGGCATAACAGGAGCATTGAAAACAATGTCTACTGCAATGAGGGATTCTAGTATTCTGCTACATATGGCAGCAGTGCATTCCATGCAAAAAAAAAATCACCATTTGCTGTGGGACTTCCCACTGTGAAGACAGCTTGGGGGAACTTAGCCAACAGTCCCTTGGAACATGTGGTGGTAGATGTGCTAGCAGTAAATTAGATCATGTGATTTGACACTATTTATGCTTGTAAAACCATATATGACATCTTCTTGAAGGCATAAAACTTACAAAATAACTTTCTGAATTTAGAAAACTGACATGTCTTTAACTACTATGCATCAAGTTCTGAGAAATGACCTGTAAAGTCACACAACCACATGTTACTGCTACAGACAGAACAAATTAGAAGTAATGTCATCTGAATTCATAAATGTATTCTGTCAATTTTTGCATGGAATGCTTCATAAAAAATAAAAAAAAAGCTTTGTTTGAAACATGAATAAGCAGTATAATAAACTAGGCTTTATGTACGTACAAGGAACGTGTTGCCGCAGTGGCCACACACCACACGCATGCCCTCGGGCTGAACGGGAAGGGCCGGCTGTGCAGGCTGTTCCTCCGGGATAACCATGACTGGGCTCAGGTTGATGATGCGTCTGCTGGGGGTGTCAATAAAAGCAATAATGTCAAACTCACTCACCTAGTCGGTAAGATGCTGTTCTACTCTGTGCCTTAGTTTGGTATTACAATATGCACTGAGCACAGTTCTCTCTCACACTCTTGAAACCATTCTTGTAAAAAAAGATATGTGCAAAGAACCCTTTCTTAGTTTTAATAAGTTAATGTTAAAGTTCTTCATGCTCACAGCTCTTTCACTAAAATGGTTCTTTAAGAGTTTAAAAATGTTTTTTCTACAACACTGCTCAAAGAACTTATTGTAGCACATTTATTTTTAAGAGTGTAATTTTGTAAACATATCTCAGCCCCCTTTCCTTGATCCATTTAGCCTCGCTTCAAAGGACTGAGTGCCTCCATTTCACCTGCCAGCACTACGCAATTACCAGACCCCAAAAGGCCGCCTGTCTCTGTACTGTAGTTAGGATGGCTTTTCTTACACTTACCAGTTGGGTCGAGGGCATCCTATTCTTCGTGATGTGTCTTTACAGATTAGCAAGCAGTTGCAGGGACATCTAACATACTTCTTTCCTGTTGGTGGGTTTTTGATGGGCTAAAAAACAGTTAGAAAGAATATGGACTAATGGATTAGTACAGCTGTAGAATGCAGACAAATGTCTATGTGTAGATTATCTCGGAGCAAATTGCAGATCTGGTATATTTTCATGTATTGCAAATGTAACATGCCTTGCAATATATTAAAAACACTGCTTAACCCTTTATGAGACATAGTGATATGAGGTTGAACAATTCTGACCACCGCATACATATTAGTTGGAGCATGCCCCTACAGTAAAACTCATCTGTAATGACTGGGATCGGGATTCTTGAAGCGCAGAATGAAACATGACTTGTAGGTTTATTTGCATATTGTAGCCTTCAGTCATCTTAGCACAGTATTTGGCTGTTGCCAATACCCCCTTTGTCAAGTGCTGTACAACACAAGGCCTTATGATGTACTGAGTCTTGAACAAGAGATTGGACTTGAGTACTAAAGCACTTGCTTTGCATGGGCCAATACTAAGCAATACATTGTGCAGCCCTACTGACTATGCTCACAAAACTCATTCACGTATTGCAAAATATAAGACTATTCTTCTCATCTTTTGGAATTTCATTTCGCAAAGTCTAAGCCTAAAATCTCATTAGGAGCGTTTCCCCAGACACTTTCAAAAACAAGTTTACCTTATTTGGCAATAAAGTCTTTGAATTCCACAGAAATGTGTTCTGTAAGCATGCTCCACCAGCAGCACCATACGATAATTCCATCATTGTATCAGATATCCAGATACTGTATTATACTGTATTTGCCTCAGCACGGCTAATTAGTGGATATTGTGCTGAGTCATAGCTCAGGAGCTTTATTAAGCACAGAAAGCGCTCTAATTCGGGTTAGAACACCATACTGTTACCAGTATCCCTTAATGAGTTCAGTTCAACATGGATCTGATTGAATTTTTAAGTTAGCTAAGCTGAGACTTAACTGAGCAATGGCAGACAAAGTCTTGGATACCACTTCTTAATTCCTTTGACTTGAAAGGTTCACAATAGGAAGGACCACAAAGAGAAATGAGCTGAGCATTATTTAATATAAAACATTACATTGAGTGACCATGGAGTGACAACAAACATCTCAGACAGCATTCACAATTCATTGTGATTTTTAATGTTATTAACCTTTTTAACATTATAATTGGGTGTAAATTGCTGGCATTTCATACATAGATACTTAATGCATTTTTATATATTCCCCATAATAAGAATACAAGACACATTGTATGATGTCTCATAGCAGAGACTCCAAGATGGAAGCATATTAGGGATTACACACACCTTCATCCAAATAGTGTGAAACCTGCCACCACATCTTTCTCAACTCGGCCATGAAGCTCTGTTAAGCATCCCAGTGCACTTGGATGCACTGCCAAGTCTACATGACTAAGCAGACAAGCTGATTGGCTAGTGTGTTGCTTAGTGACAAAGGGAAATTGCAGTTGTCCTGGGTGAGCTATTATTTGAGAGCCTGTATATTCAACTTGTTCAGATAAAGAGCATTTTTCTGCTTAAAATCAGTGATAAAAAAAAGAATTACACAAATCCCATACTGTGTATACACTGTGTGCATAATTATTAGGCAAATGAGTATTTTGATCACCTCATCCTTTTTATACATGTTGCCATTTGCCACCAGTTTTGCCATATTTCAGAGCTGCAACGTTACTGAGGTATCAAACAGCACAAGGTGTGAGATACTCAGGGACATGGCCAAGGTAAGGAAGGCTGAAAAACGACCACCTTTGAACAAGAAACATAAGATAAAACGTCAAGACTGGGCCAAGAAATATCTTAAGATTTTTCTAAGGTTTTATGGACTGATGAAATGCGAGTGACTCTTGATGGGCCAGATGGATGGGCCTGAGGCTGGATCAGTAAAGGGCAGAGAGCTCCACTCCGACTCAAATGCCAGCAAGGTGGAGGTGGGGTACTGGTAAAGGTAAAGGTAAAGGTAAAGGTGCACGTATTTGTCACTGTACAGTGTGGACTGTACAGCGAAATGTGTCCTCCGCATTTAACCCATCTGGTAGTGAACACACACTCACACACACACATGTGTTAGGGGCAGTGAGTACACACACACCCAGAGCGGTGGGCAGCCAACTCCAGCGCCCGGGGAGCAGAGAGGGTAAAGGGCCTTGCTCAAGGGCCCAACAGTGGCAGCTTGCCGAGCCCGGGAATCGAACCCACAACCCTGTTATCGATATCCCGGCGCTCTAACCGCTGAGCCACCACTGCCCCCACTGGTATGGGCTGGTATCATCAAAGATGAACTTGTGGGACCTTTTCGGGTTGAGGATGGAGTGAAGCTCAACTCCCAGACCTATTGCCAGGTTCTGGAAGACACCTTCTTCAAGCAGTGGTACAGAAAGAAGTCGGTATCGTTCAAGAAAAACATGATTTTCATGCAGGACATTGCTCCATCACATGCATCCAAATACTCCACAGCGTGGCTGGCCAGTAAGGGTCTAAAAGAAGAAAAAATTATGACATGGCCCCCTTGTTCACCTGATCTGAACCCCATAGAGAACCTGTGGTCCCTCATAAAATGTGAGATCTACAGGGAGGGAAAACAGTACACCTCTCTGTCTGGGAGGCTGTGGTGTCTGCTGCATGCAATGTTGATCGTAAACAGATCAAGCAACTGACAGAATCTGTGGATGGAAAGCTTTTGAGTGTCATCGTAAAGAAAGGTGGCTATATTGGCTGATTTGTTTTTGGTTTTGTTTTTGAATGTCAGAATTTTTTTTCTAAATTTTGTGTTGTTATATTGGTTTACCTGGTAAAAATAAACAAGTGAGATTGGTATATATTTATAGATAGCCAAATCTTTAAAAAAATCCACTCCAACTTCCAAAAATATTAAGCTTTGATATTTAGTCTTTTGGGTTGACTGAGAACATGGTTGTTGTTCAATAATAAAAATAATCCTCTCAAATACAACTTGCCTAATAACTCTGCACACAGTGTAATAAATCAGTGTAGAGCAATGTGCAATGCTCTGTACAAAATGATGTATTATCATGTACTTATTCAAAAGCCCCACTGTGGCAGTGGGGAGCCTTCTTAATCGTGAAACTGTTTGGCATATTAAGTAAGGCAGTTATGACGTCTAAAGCCAGTGGTGAAATGGTCATTGAGACTACATAAGGTGTATTTACATTTGAACTCATGCAGGCCGTAGAGGTACCAACAGCTTTCAGATATTTTAGCATCTAACAATGATCTGCTTCGTCTTGCGCATTCACTTCAAAAGGTACTAACCTGTCCAGCATCAGCATATTGTAAGTTCTATAACGCAGTGGTCTCTAACCCTCCTCTTGGAGAACTCCTTCCTGCAGACTTTCAATCCAACCTTAATTGTTCCCACCTAATCCAACTAAATATTGCTTTCAGCAGTCCCTGATTATTAGCTGAATGATGTTAGATTTAGGTTGAGTTTTAAATCTGTAGGATGGCAGCTTTCCATGAGAAGTCTCCATTGGAGACTACTGCTACAATAATGATCTAGCTAAAAAGAAATATAACAAAGTATACCCTTAAAATTGAAGAACCATGAAAACCAAAAACACTTTTAAATGTTTAAATGGTTCTCTGCCTGGTTGGAGGTCTTCATCATGATGGAGATTCTATGAGAACATGGCTCATGGTTAAAATGGTTCTATGTACACCGGAGCACCAAAAAGGGTTTCACTATTGCTAGGAGCAAAAGAACCCTTTTCAGTACTATTTAGAACCTTTTTTGCCAAAAGTGTAGGAGAAAGAACACGTGAATAGCTCAAAGCACAGAGACAGAGAGAGAGCCAGGAAAAGTGAGACATAAAAGAACCCAGAGGGAGATCATTCTCGGAAAGTAAGAGAGTGGCAGCAAGAGAGAGGGAATGTAGGCCTGAAGTTGTGGATGACTAAGCATTAGCGGTAGATCATAAGAGGCTTTCTTACCGTGGCCTCGTTGCAGACAGTGCACTTCACCACGTGCTGATGGAGCTTGCCATCCAAGTTTATAAGAGACTGGCACACACGGCAGTTGATAACTGGAACCCCTCCTGCATCTGGACTGGCAATGGCTGTGTAGGGGGGAGGCAGCTCAGCTAAGGGAACAGAATCAAACACACAGAGTGTGTTGGTCATTCCACACTGTTATGCACAGCTACATTTGCCACAGTTATCCACATCAATAAAAAATAAATGACATACTCTGAAATACCTTGACTCTGTATCGAAGCTAAACATTTGCTCAGATTTGCAGTAAATATGTTTTTTTTTAAATCTCCTGTTTACAAAGAGTGATAGAGTAAATGAAGTATTTAGGCTAATAACTATCAAGGGAAAACAAGGCTAAACTCTGTCCTCCAGTTTTATAGAAAAGCAATCGGCGGGGTCACTTCTTTGTTGTTTACAATAAAGGAGCGTATTGTGTGAGGTATTACTGCAGTAAATAAGAGAATGCTATATTATCAAAATCAGCTCCTAAATCCTGCATTGATGGCTTGGCAAGGCTAAGACGCAAATTCTGTGCCAAGTTGTGATGGGAGAAGTCTAGACATAGAATGATTATACCATTACTGATACCCCTATTGAGGTCAGCTAAGCATGTGGATATTTAAACTTTTACACAGATTCCAGGTGAGTTTAGTGGCACATGCTGTACACACAGTATATTGGACAGTAGTCAATATATTTTCCCTGTTGTAACAACAGCTTGTACCTCCAAAAAGGTCATTTTACAGAGGAAAGGGCATTTTGTTATATTTTATTTTTAAAATTGCGTTTAGGCAACAACATATTTGTAGTAAATATGTATTTTAACTTCACCATGACACCTTTGCACAATATAAAAGTACAGTTATCCAATAATATTAAAAAGTTGGAAAGGCTTTTCATATTTAAGTTTAAGTTAAGATATAGATTAAGATTTTTAGGATATATAAGATTTGTATTAGTGAATCACACTAGGGGTGGGTAAAATGATATTTATGATATTTTATCAAATCGAGAACACAACATGCTTTTAAATATTGTCAGTACTCCAAGAACACTGACCAACATTTCACAGTTGGTACAGTTGCACATAACAGAGTGAAAATAGTGCTGCATAACTGGAAGTATAAAAAAATGTAAATCACTGTACTTAGTATGGGAAAGTATTTGGACAGCCTTTTTTAATGTGCAGTTACTGGTGATCTTTTTAAATGACAAAAAAACTGTGATTAATATTGTGTATCGTGAAAATGTCTTTATATATAATTATATAAACGTTTTACAAAATAGCCCAGCCCTAAATAACACTTAACATTGCACCACAAATGGCCCATAATGTCTCACACAAACATCAGCATTAACATGAGCATTTAAAATGAACTGGGAATGAGAGGGAAACCTCTTCTAAATGTCTGTTGTAATAAAATAATGGTAGTTGTAATAAATAGTGAAGAAAAAGGAATAGAATTTTATATCCACGTGGAGTAGCTATGCTAATGAGGAAGGAAGTGGATCCTGCAGCTGAAACGTCTGACTCCCTGCCTCGTGACCTCTTTCTGGCACAGAGGCCTTTCTGTCGATGTAACTGCCAGTCAGAAGACATTCATCTCTCTGTGGATTTCTAAATCGTTAGACAAACATGGGAAGGCCTGCACATTACACTGTGTTAGCATTACTGCAATGATGGTTTCATGAAAAGCTGCAATTAATCCCTCTGCCTCAAAGCTAGCAATAGGGCACATACAGAAAGGCTTTAGCTGTACAAAGCCAAATATTATAGGACTGACTGTGGGGAGTGCTGCATTAATGGTATCTCTGGTTGCAACCATCTGAAGTTCAAAAGACTTAGAAAATGATACAGAACATTCACAACGGGCAGCCAATCAGACCAGAAGTGCCTGAGCAGCACAGCCGACAGTTAGATCCTCTGCAATGCCACAGCCATCTGTGGCTGGGCCTTGCCCTTTTTGGGTTGATAAGATGGTTTTCCCTCTCCCCCTCGAACAGTGTATGTTTCTGCTAGTTGACATGAGAGAACTGGCAGTTAGCATTCCCCCCAAAATGCGTTAGGCTGTCCAATGATGCTGGCGCATTATGTGTCTTGGAGGAAGCACACGCTAGCCTTCACCTTGATAGGTGGAGTGCTAGTTAGTGGGTGTAAACACTGGGGGATTTTAATTTTATATTGTGGCCTGCAGATTTTTGTTGCTGTGAATATCTAAGTGAGTAGGAGACTGATCTCCAAAAGACATAAAGATGAAACACAACGTTCACAACATTTTCAGAAAGATTAGTGTATTTTTTTTATTTTGTACAAGTTTAGGAGGAAAAGGAAAGGAACACCATGCATGAGGTTTGACCTCTCAGATCTACCAAAGTCTCAGACCATGATTAGCTTGTCAGGGCTTATGGCTTGTTCACAATCATAGCAGGGAAAGGCCTAGTGATGCATACTCTGAATACTCCGACTCCTCAAGTCTTGTCCCAACAATCAGCAGCCACTAGCTCCTCTAAACTTGCCTCTGGAAATTGATATCATTGATACCCACAATCAGGAAAAGGCTATAAAGAGATAGCAAAGCATTTTCGGGTAGCAGTTTTCATAGTTTGTAATGTAATTAAGATATGGCAGTTAACAGGAAGGGTGGAGGATAATTTTAGGTCTGGAAGACCAAGAAAATTTTGGTCTGCTCGTAGGTTTGCTCAACAAGGTCTGTCTGACTACAAGATACCTTCAGGAAGATTTATCCCCAATTGACTCCCTCAAGAGGCAGAGGCTGTAGCTTTTTCATATGGCCCCTCAAAGTCTTCCAACCTAACTATTGTTGAAAATCTGTGGACAGACATCAAAAAAGCAGTGCATGCAAGACGACCCAAGAATCTCACAGAACTTGAATTCCTCAGCATGGAAGAATGTCCGACTTCTCAAGTAAAGGCAACAATTCTATTTAGAATAGATGTAAGGGTGCTGGAACTAGCTGTTACATGCTATTGCTGCAACTATTTCCTGTTGAGAAATTAAGAGAATATGGGCGGATCATGCTGCAATAAGAATCAGTTCATTCACTGTCAGTTATGGTTAGGGTAACAGGTGTACTGGACCAGCTGCTCTTTCCACATTCCCGTGCTGAATTGGAGTGATACACAATCATCTAAACACAGGGCATTACACTGTTCTGTACTGATCAGAGCCCAAATCAGTAGATCATTCCTCCACAGATGCAGGTAATCCCCTATTATACACCCAGTGAGAGTGAACGTGTAGTCAAAAGAATCAGAATTAGCTTAAACCAGGGGTTCAGAAATAAAAACAAGTTTTAAGGAAAATGCCAGATTTAGTCAATGTAAAGGGAGTGAACCTATAGTCAATGGAAATGTAAATGTTCTTTATCAATTTAATGGTCCTAAACTCCTTTCCAGATAGGTTTCTATGGAATCAATCTAATGAAATCTATGCAATTGCCTAATATCCCTTTGTAGCACCTTCATTGTAAGGGAGTACAGACTACGTCTGAGACTACATATTTCAGATTTTTGGAAAGAATCTTTTCAGATTAACAGATTATTCCTTTTACTCTCTTAACAGCCCAGATCAAGCCTATAACTACTTCTGTCCTTGGGGGTGGTTAAAGCACAATGTTAATGGTGGGCTGCGGGCCACAAACCAATATACTGTTCAAAGCAGGAAGGCTGGTGGATTTTAAATACTAAAAATGTATTTTAGAACATTTTAACTATAACGCTTATAACTTATGTCACTAAAACTACTTTTACTGTGTTACTACTATACCAAACAAATACCATTTTGAAAAGAAAATAAAGAATAAGACAAATGATATATTTTCAAAATGTCTCTTTTGGGCTTCGTATTCTGGCAGTTCGTGATTTGTGGATACTAGCTTTAAAGAAGTAGCACAGCTATTCTCAAAACAGTTGAGTAAATATATGTTCGGTGTATGAAAAGGGGTTACTTAGTTTTCACTAAAGCTACAAGGGTAATGTAAAAGTGCCAGTCACCCAATGTAGACCTCTATTAGCTTACTTGTGAGCTACATTAACACTGTAGCGCTGGTGTAGAACAGTAGAAAGCAAACTCTGAATACCAAAACATTTCTAATCCATGTTTTAATTAAATAGGAAATTGTAAATTGTGCAAATCTGATGTTTGGTGAACCAGTCCTTCAAGACTGCATTGGCTGGTTGAGAGAATTATGGAGTCAAGGAGGTCACACAGTGCTAATGACCATCACATCATCACAAGTCTACATCTACAAGACGTGTGATTACTGATGATAATAATAATAATAATAATGATATTAATAATATGTATTGGTGTATAATTAAGGGTGGAAATGCAGACAGGTATCCTAGGATTACTAGCTAGTTTCTATTTAGCTAGTCCCTGTATAACGACTCCACCTACAAAGACATGTAACGGTCTTGTGGTGAAATTCGGTCAGTACCTCTCTTTACTCGTGTTTTTAACCTCTAAAACCTAGGAAATCCTTTCACAGAACTGATAAATGCAATTGAATGCACAAAAAAAAAAAAAAAAATCCAAAGTGGGCCTTTCTCCACTGCTGAAACACACCTTATCCTTCATTACATGCTCCCTAACTGTGTGTCAGACTCCAGTCTGCAGCTGCATTCAGGCTTCGTGCTGATCTAGCTCGTCCAGGGCTCAGTCCTGGTTATTATACTGGTCATTCTCTTGTAACAGGCCAGGCAGAGATAGCCTTAGCTGCACCAGCCTGCAAACAAATCTGCAGCACTGTCGTTTATTTCAGGCCTCGCTCCCTCCCTTTATTTACACTTCCCTTGCCCTGCCTTCCCCCCCTCTGCTGTCTCGGGCCTCGACCGCATCGTGTTGCACGGCGGATGGAGCTCCGTGCGGACCGCTCGCTCTGCGGTCGCTACGCCCCGAAAATGATTCAGCAGCTCGGCGTCTGCCGCTCCTACCTCTCGGGCTGCTGCCGCCCTCCTGCAGGTACGGCGGCGCTGTGGGCGTGACATTGCCCGAGTTCTGTCCAGGCAGTAGCGGCGAGCGCTCGTCCGTACCGTCGGAGGCCATCCTTAGCAGCGGTTCCAACTGAGAAGAACAAAAAACAACAAACACACACACACGCAAACACACGCACACACGCCTCGCTCCTCTGCTGTGGAAATGGGGGCCAGCGGAGATCCAGCGCCGCTCCAGCAGCACCAGTAGGAGGCGGGGCCAGTGACGCAAGCGGGGTCCGACACCGAGTGGTGGGGAAGCCCCCTACTGGCCCTCACCAACAAACAAACACGCGCCTGTGTTACTGTGCGTCCATCATTCAGCCGGGACTACCTTACGGCAAGCCATTTTAGCCTAAAATCACAACTCTCATTTCTAATACCAGCTATGAAATGCCTACTACTAATAATATCAGAAATACAGATCAATAGAGCCCTTCTGATTAGTCATGTCACCAAGACTACACATCTTTAATGTGATTTGGACTAGTCACATGTTACCAATTCCACTACTGTACATTAACTAGCTAACTTTTACGTAGAAATCGTAATTGATCGTGATCAGCAGTGCTATTATTACTTATTACTTATATAAAAACACAATCAGAGGTGCACTCTTAAAATGCAAGGGTACTATAAGATAACAGGCATTAACAGAACCATGAAAAGTTTAATACAGAGCTACCCAAAACTTTCAGACACCAGAGGGAATCAGAATTAGCAGGAAAAGCTCACTATTTGGGCAGTAAGTTTATTTACCTCGTAAAACTCTTATATATCAAGGCTCATACTAAAACTGGTGATTTTACATCACGTTGGTCATTAAATAATTTCCAAAGCTCAATATGGGGATATCTTTAGTTAAACCAGGTGAGCTGGTGATGGAATTGTATAAATGCATGCACTTGAAATCTGCAATCTGCAACCAAGCGTTGTTCTTCAAATTAGCTCAACTACCACTAAGTTCTTCTCTTTTTACTGTATGCATGTTTACTTGCATTTGTTCTAAAGTGATCTGGTGTTGTTACAAGCAAGAACTACTGGATAAACACTCTGGATAAAAAAGATGAAATAATTTGCTTAGGTGCTTAGATCAGAATATGACAAAAAGGCAATATTCTTTACAGTTTCAAAATTACAAAACAAAAATGAAAAGGGCCCCAAGGAAAACTTTGGTTGCATGGTCAGTATTTTGTAACAGCCACTTTGGCAAGTATCACAACAACTTGTAAACACTTTTTGTAGCAGCTAAGGATGTGTTCTTGTTTGGGGGAATTTCCCCGTTCTTCCTTGCAAAAGCATCTAGTTCTGTGAGATTTGTGAGTCATCCTGCATACACTGCTTTTTTGAGGTGTATCCACAGATTTTTGACAATGCTTCGGGGGACTGTGATGGCCTTGGCAGAACCTTCAGCTTATGCCTCTTGAAGTAGTGCATTGTGGATTTTGAGGCATGTTTAGCATCATTATCAAATCCTCCTCTTTACAGATTTTTTACAGACCCCATGATGTTTGCTTTCAGAATTTGCTGGCATGAAAATGAATTGTTTGCAACACAAGAAAAAAGAATGACCAATCCTCTCCCATGCTCTACAGTTTGGAGAGGTGTTCTTTTCATGAAATTGTGTAGCTTTTTTTCTCCAAACATGTCTTTCGTCGTTGTAGCCTAAAAGATCTAGACTCCACAGGACTGAAGAAAAGTCTGACATTTCCAAAATGCATCAGGCTTATTTTGATGCATCTGACGCTTGCTTTTGTGGCGAGGACACAGGATTTCTTCTGATGACTCTTCAATGAAGGTCATATTTGTGCAGGTCTCACTGCACAGTAGAACAGTGCACTCCAGAGTCTGCTAAATCTCCCTGAAGGTGTTTTGAAGACAAACAGATTTTACTTACAATGTACTTAAAAAGTCTTTGGGAGATCAGTTCATCCTTTATACACCGGTGCCCAAAGTTTAAGTCTCAGTGGGCATTACTGGGAGCAGCAGACTTTCAGTCTACCAACCCTCCTCCAGACCAAATCTACTACACCTAACAATCCATGTTCACCTAATCAAATAGATTAATGATCTTGATCAAATCCTTAAACGGGTTGATAATCTGGAAGAAGTTATCTGGACCTCTGATACATTTTTAATGCTTTTAGAATGCACTTATGTGCTTTCTCACTTCTCATATATCACTATGACGTTAATCTTGAATAAAAGTTTTTTTTTGAAACCACGTCATTTTGGGAAATATTTAATAACTTCAAATTCACTCTAATGTCCACCTTTCAAATATTTAATGAATCAGTTTTGCCTCTTTTTTCTAAATAAATAATGAGGTAATTTCTCTTCCCTATTGACCACGAACGTATTGATCGTATTGATCACGTGCGAACAGGTTAATTAATGATTACATTTTACATTTACATTTATGGCATTTAGCAGATGCTCTTATCCAGAGCGACTTACAAAGTGCTTTGCTATTACCCAAGAAAAACCTTAGCTAGTTAGAATAGACCAATAACTCAAAGGATACCTCTAAGCTTAGACATTACTAAACACAAGACAATAAGGTGACCATAGTACTCTAATCCTCCAAGTACTCTCTGAAGGTGGGTCTTCAGTCTGCGTTTGAAGACAGCTAAACACAAGACAATAAGGTGACCATAGTACTCTAATAAGGTGACCATAGTACTCTAATGATCCCCTGAGGGCAAAAGGACACTAAATGTGGAATCCAGTTCAGAGCTAGTTTGTGTCTGTTTAGCAGCTACCTAGTTAGAGTGATTTTAAAGCCGATTAAGTATTTATTTTGTATTGATAGATTTTCAGTTTATAGTAGATCCAAACAGTTCATAAAAATGGTTGGAGTATAAGTATGGATTTGACCTTTAGCGAATTTATATAATGTCTCCCTCTGCTGGCCTCAGTGTGGAGCTCATGCACAGGTCATGTGCTCCAGTGTTCAGGGGCTAAGCTTCACCTGAGGCTCATCTCCAGCACACATGTGCTGTTCATGATTAGACTGATCAGGGCTCCTCTTAAGCTCCTCAGTCTTGGCTGTTCTTGTTGAAGTCACTGTTACCAGTTTCTGAAGTGGTTGTGGGTCTTTGCTGGTTGTTCTGGTTATGATCTGCTGCCTTGTATTCTGACCTGGATTGTGAATTTGCCCGTTTGCCTGTTTTTTGGCCTCCTGCCTATCCTGTGGATAAGTATTACTATAGCCTTAATAAATTCTCTGCACAAAGGTTAATTTTGCATTTGGCATATGTCTTAACAAAATGTTTAATGTTTAATGTTTGTATATGGGTAACATGCTGTGCATTATTATGTGCATTTTAGTGTTTACATGTCATTAACTCTTTGTACATACCAATACCAAAAAGTGTATACAACACAAGCTATTTAATTATATGCTTTTAAAAAACAAAACATCTAATAAACTTCACCTGTACTCTGAAAACCATTTGGTGGTTAAATTGTAATATGAATTTGGTAAATGCTGAGGTTTCGGCTAAAGAAACTGTAATTCATAATGCATTATTACACAGTTTTTGCTGAATATGGTTGATCTGAATTGATCATTTATAGTTATGCATACATATTCCTAATATCTGCTGTTCTCTCACACTCACAGCATATTTGAAGTATTTGACACTTTATGAGATGTAGATAACACAAGCATGACACTGTGGGTGGTAGGGATAGGAGATTCTGGAAGAATAAAACTTACCATCTAAGAACAACTGATAAAGGTTAAACAATGCAGAGACCATGGACATGGACATAAAATGTTATTGTTGGAGAAATCACTTATCTGTTAATGACAAAATGCAACAAGGTGCATGTATGTGAAAATTCTTATAGATACAATTGTTTAAAATATTAAAATGTCCTAAGCTAATCCCTTTGGTAATTGTACTTTTAGGATCTATAATAATGATTATAGTATTACTGTCTGGAAAAAAAGTGTAAGGTAAGTCTGCTACACTCGTAAGTGGTAAGTTAATTTCATAAAATGATACAGTCCCTGCAGTTTGCACACGTCAAGTGAAGTAAAGAGGAAGATAATTCAATCCAGATTATTTAATCAGTATGGCCAAGAGCAACTTGGAGCCACCCCCCCTTGTTTGCTCTTTTGAACATGTGCCTTAGATTTTTTAAAATAAACTGATTGTGCTCTGTGAATTGCAACTCAGTCCCCCTAATAGTCACCCTATTGAAAGTTTAGAAATGGTCACTGACTAGGGATATACAAATATCCACAACCTTATCCATATCCATATCCACAACAAGCCTAAACAATGGTCTTTTTTATACTAACCGACAGTTATTGAGTTATTACTGGACATTCTACCAATGGGTCAGGTATTTTCAGTCATTTTAATGTTATCACCTTTTCTCAGATCAATAAAGGGATGCTAATAGCATAAATGTATTGATAGAAAGTAAATATATTAATAGAAATCACATTAAAAAAACATTTTTTTAATGTGACAATTGTCAAATTAGAACCATAAAGAAAATGTAGAAGCTCTGAGAAGCTGAACTTTAAAAAGCTGATAGATTGCCTCTCTAATAATATGCATACTAATTAAGATTTTACAGGCTCATTCTATTTGAGAATGCACTTATTTACTAACATGCAATGCATTTAAATCAATTGTATTTAATCAAATGTAGCAAGCTCATGCTTCAATGTTTATCTTTAGAGCTGGCAGTGCGCCACAGTGGAATTACACCCTCTTCTGGACGGTATGTGTCTCTGCACTCCAGAAAATAAAAACATAACATTTTCAGTTTACTGCACTTTAATTCTTCATTAGAACAACTGTGTGTACTGGACTGGCATTAAAAAGTTCAAAAAATAAAAAGAAAGTGGCAACTTTTCCTTGAAAGTGCATTATGACATTACACCTGAAGCCCTATTTAACCCAGCAATAATAAATTAAAAGAATACTAACAATGCTAATAATAGAGGGTAATGGTGATTAAATAATCATAAAGTGCTGAAATGTCTTGTCTGTAAAGCCCACCTCCAGCAACTTATTTTACTTTGAAACACTACATTTTGGAATCAAAACCCACCATATGATGTCAGCCCAAAATCACTATTAAAGCTGTAAAATTAAAAATTTAAAACTAATCTGAAACATTTAGTTCTAGTCTTTAGTTCAAGTCTAACCTTGGAAACATTGATCTATTATCCAAGAATCCTCTATATGGTCATATTCTGAAAGTAAATGAAAACAGGGTCACTCAAAATTGGCTTGTTTATACATACTTATTTTTATTAAACAAATTAATGTAGTACACATAATGAGGTAAATGTTAAGATTTGCAAAAATGTTGAGTTTTGTGCATACTAGGCATTGGGGAGTAAAAGTTATGACAAGTGGAGTAGGAGTGTTTCTTGGCTTTGTCCCAAATATATAAGCCCTTCTTATCAGAGAAAGCCAGACTGGCATAAAGAACACACTTTACCCCTTACAGCCAATCAGAGGAATGGTAAGGCAGAACTCACGAATGTTTCGGCACCACATTAAGTGGTCATCAAGGGTGTGGCAAAACAAGATAAGTTGTTTTTAAGAAAGTAGTGTCACTTGTTTAGTTACCACCATGGCTAAACCACCAGACCACTACAGTTTACAGAATTAATTCAATTTGCAGATAAAACCAAAAAGGTAGGCCTGATAAGGTACGTTTGTTTCAACAATAATCCATATATGCAATCTATATCATTTGACTTAAATGCAAGTTCATTTTTTGCAACCAAAGATGTTTAGCAACAAAATGAAATTAATTTCTTTGAATTGTGTAAACAAGCATAAAGGATCATAACTCTATTTTTTACTTAACTCTATTTTTCTTTATACTACATTTAGTTGTTGGACCTAAATTAGTAAAATGTTTTTTTTTAATAAATGAGATAATATATAAATATAATGTGTATAGGTTAAATTTTGAATGATTTGAAATAATTGCTCACTGTCCAATATTTGTCAATATAATTACTGCATCTAATGCTAATGATCTGTTACAATGCTACAAATGAATTCTACAACAACAGATCAGACATATAAACAAATGCTGTGTCTAATGTAAAAAAAAAAAAAAAAACATTTACAGGTCATTACTACATTGTGATTTTCACTATGTTTCTAGTTTAAAAATGGTCAACTTGAACAAATTCTTTCCCTGTGTGGAATACCAGATCTAGTATTAAAGGGACATCTGATCAAGCAGGCGTCTTGTCCCGAGCAGCAATGGCAGAATCCAGAGATTACGGTAAACTCTGATCCTATAATATATAACATCTGAACATACACTTGGCAGCCTTTGTGTACAGTGTTATCTTCTATTTATGATTATTTATTATTTACTATCGATAACAACACACAATGCACTATCACATTATTGAGCTGTTTTAATGTGATAAACTTGCTTTAACTGAAAGTTTATGTCCATTAGTTGGGGACTTCCTCACTGAATTCAAGGAGCAGATCATTGTACGAGCAACACGAGTTAGTGACATCACAGAGGCGGTCTTGTCCCAAAACCTGATCCATGACAGAGCAGCCCGTCAAGTTGAAACTGCTCCTACTGAGCAAGAGGCGATGAGGCTTCTGTTTGAGGCCCTGGAAAGAGAACCTTCCCAACACAGAGTGTCCTTCCATCTGATTCTGAGAATGACTGAGCCTGAACTTATTCAAGAGCTAGGTGAGTTTTTATCGTTTCCTTCCTCTTATATTTACATTAATGAGCAAGCAGCAAAAAAAGATAAATGAGTAAGTGTGCAAGATTATTTAAGGTACAGCACATTACTACACATTAAGTACTGCAAGGGCACTTAACTTTATACTTTTGCCTGCATCCCCAGTTTCTCTTTTCTTCTTTCTGGGCCCTAATTTTGTGATCCCAATGCAAACTGAAAAAAAAAAAATCACAACATCATAGTGTTGGTGCTTGTGAGTGTGGGAGATATGTTCCTGTTATTTTGTAACCACAGGCACATGTGGTAATATGTCTCTCATTTAAAGCTGTGTAGGTTAGAATCAATACTTTATCAACAAGGATGGTTAGGTTATCTCCATTCCCTTTTAAAACCCAGCGTGCATTGGTGACTACGTGCAATAACATTTTAGATGTTTTATATGGTCTGTGACATTGTCTTTGTAGAATATATATATATATATATATATATATATATATATATATATATATATATATAAACTAATATATATTAGTTTCTTTTGTGCTTGCACTGTACTCTGTTTGATAACTGTATCTGATATACTGTAATTTCTTAGTTTTCATTTAAAACTATGTGGTAATTTGTTTTAATTTTGTTAATATAATGTATCATTAATTTAATTTTAGACTTTCTAACATTGTGTGATTCCATCAAGAATGATCAGATTCACATTTAGAATCCTAATTAATTTGTATGCAAATTGAGCTGTTTGTTCTTATTTGTTACAGATGAAATACTTAATGTACTTAGTGGCCTGGTAGTACTGAAAAGGCTGTTAAAACATTTGTACAGTCACAAATCCAGATTGTAAAAGCGACAGGACAGAATGCCATTTCTATGCCATTACTTTTCTATCTTGGAGCAAAGCAGACTTGATAATAGTGGGCCAAAAAAGATAAGATAAGATAATCCTTTATTGGTCCCACAGTGGGAAAATGCACAGTGTCACAGCAGGGATAGCAAGACATTCAGATGCAAAAAATAGAACAATTACCAATATATAGACAATCTAAATAATATAAGTAAAAAACTCTGAGGGAAAACAATATTATCTACAGATTATTTACAGAAAAATCCTTAAAAATAGCCCCCTTTCACACTTCCTGATTCAATACTGTCATCACAGGAAATATTACAGTAACTATGGTGTTTCATGATTGAGAGTATGAATGACTTGCATGTTTTAGGCATTAGTAATTAGTTAATGTAAACACAGATTTAGACTAAATTGGGTTTCCTGGCAGCTTTGATGACTTCTTTTGTACTGTTCCAATAACTGGATGAGCAAACACTTGCATTATATCACAAAATAAAGGAAAGATAAGAAAACAATATTTATTATTTAAAAAGTACAAATATTTAAGATTTTTAAAGATTTTTGAATGCATGTTACCAGGTCAATGTAAGTAAACAGCCACATGATGTGCACATCATAGGAATCACAGGTGTTAAGTAAACCCAACTTCTTCAACAGAATGGCGACAACGAAACAGCAAGTATACTCAGACAGAAGTGGATACATTGTCTGGAGAGAAAAAAAGGGAGGAGGCTGACAAACATTTTAAGAAAGACTCACTGAAGAGACGAAGACTGGAGACAATGCGAGCCATAGAACAGATTGAGAAACTGTGGGAAGGAACAAAACGAGAGAAAAATGAGATAGACAATATGAGGGAAAGAATCAGGCGACAACAAGATGAGATTGGTAGGATGACGGAAGAGAAAAGACAGCTTGAAAGCATGCTGGCAGAAATGAGGATGCAACTACAGCATGTCAATGAAATGATGCAGCAAAACAGGGAGGAGATAAACCAAGAAAAAGACTTGATTGAGCAAATGAAATCAGACCTGCAAAGAGAGAGGTATTCCCTGGAACAAAAATGTGATGAAATCGTGAGAGAGAGACAGAACATAGAAATAATGAAGTATGAAACATTGAAAGCAAAAGAGGAAATGGAGAGCAGTCGTGAAATTACAAAGTATGAGAAGGACAGGATGGAGGAAATGAAAACTGCCATACAGTGGCAAATACATGAGATAGAAAAGAAAGTTGAGGAAACAAAACAAGCTAAAGACAAAATGGATCAGCTGAGAGCTGAGCTTGAAGAAGAGCGTAATGATATAGACAGGAAAAGGGATGACATTAAAAGACAAAAAGAGCAATTTCAACAAATAAAAAATGAGATCCACAGAGTGAAAGAGGAGATGGAGCAAAGATGGCATGAAACAGAGAAGGAAGAATTGGAACGGAGGTCTGTTATCCAAAAAGAGAAAGATGAGTTGACAAATGTGAAGGCTGAAGTTCAGAAAGCAAAAGACGAGATCAGGAAGAACAGAGAAGAGTCAAAACTAGAAAATGACAGAATAAACCAAATGAGAGCTGAAATGCTTCATGAGAAAAACCTCTTAGAGAAAAGATGTCAAGAGGCCTCGAGAAAAGAAAAGGAGTTGGAACAGATTATGTACAAGATTAAAAATGAAAGAGAGGAGTTAGCACTAAATGGAGAGTTAGTGAAGCAAGAGTGGGAAAAGGTGGAACAGGCCAAGGCAGATCTACAGTTGCAAAATGCATCCATTGAGACCAAGATTGAGGAAGTAAAGCGAGCAAATGAAAAACTGGACTGGAATAAAGTGATGATTCAGAATGAAAAGGAGGTTCTGGAAAAGCAGAGGGATGATACACGTAAAGCTAAAGAGGAGTTAGAAAAAAGAAGGTATGAAATAATGACAGAGGAGTTAGAGCACAGAGCACAATTACAGAGGGAGAGAGATGAATTGGAGGCAATCAAAACAGAACTTCAGAAGGCCAATGATCTTGAAAGAGCAAGAGTGGAGAGAGTGAAAGAGGAGATCATTTGGATAAAGGAGGCGGTTCGACAAGAAAAGGAAATAATTGAACAAGTAAATGCTGAGATAAAGACAGAAAAAGAGAATCTTAGAAGAAAACAAGATGAAATACTAAGGGAAAGAGAAGAGCTAGAGAGAGTTCAGCATGAAACAGTCCGAGCACAAGAGGAGATGGAGACATGCAAGGAAATCACAATACGGGAGAATGAAAAAATGGAAAAAATGAAAGCTGACATTCAAACTCAAATAGAAGATATAGAGAAAAAGGTAAGAGAGACAAAACAAGCAAAAGAAAACATGGACGAGATGGAAGTGAAGTTAGGGGAAGAGAGAGATGACTTGGAAAGGAAAAGGGGCAGTGTCAAAAGAGAAATGGAGCAATGTGAGCTTATTAAATATGAGATCATTCGAGTGAAGGAGGAAATGGAGTGTAGGTGGCATGAGACTGAGAAAGAAGACCTTGAGATGAGAGAAAAAATGCAGCTAGACAGAGATAGACTTAATCAACTGCGGGATGAATTTCAGATAGTCAAGGAGGATACAGAAAAGAGTAAACAAGAATTATTGCAAGAAAAGGAGGGTTTTGAAATGCTGAAAATTCAAATCACAAATGACAGAGAAGCTGCCAACAAACAAATGGATGAGGTTAAGGCTAAATTTGAAGAGTTATCATGTATCAAGACTGAAATAGAAAGAGAGAAGCATGAGATTGAGAGAGAAAAAGAAATGATTGAACAAAAGATTAAAGAAATTAGCCAAATGAGGAATGAGCTACAGAATCAAATGGCAGAAATGGATAATAAGACTGCAGCAGCAAAAATAGCTATGGATGAGGCAAATCAAGCCCAGTTTGCAGCACAGGAAGCAGAACTGCTTTTTAAAAAGCAAAAAGAGGAGATGGAAAAGAGAAGGTATGAAACAGTGAAGGAGGAGTTGGAACAAAGAGCTGAGATACAAAGGAAGAAGGAGGAACTGGAACAAATAAATGATGAGATACAAAGAGCTCAAACAGCATTACAGACAACAAGGGACACTGAGAAAGATAGCTTGCAGACAATTCTGCAGGAAGTACAGGAAGAGAGAATCGTGACTGAGCAACTCAAAGCTACTCTGCAGAAGGAAATGGTCATCCAGGAAAGACACTCAAGTGAGATAGAAAAAGAGAGGCAAGAGCTAGAAAAGCTTCAATTCCAGATGCAGAAGATGAAGGAGGACATAGAAAAGAAGCAATATGATAACATGAAAGATGATGTAGAGAGGCAGGACAAGCAGCAGAGAGAAAGGGAAGAACTTGATAGACTCAGGGCTGAGCTGGAAAGAGAAAAAGCAGCCCTACACAGAAACAATGATGTATTTAGGCAAGACAAGGAAAGATTAGAGCAGATGATGATTGAGATTCAAGAGCAAAGGGAAGATATAAGAAGTAGACTAGAACAGGTCAGACAGGCAGAAGATATCATAAGACAAAATCGAGAAGAAGTTGAGCTTCAAAGAGAACATCTGGAGAGGATCCGTGTGGTGACAGAGAAAGAAAAAGAGCCATATGAAAAAGTCAAAGATGAACTTAACAGACTGAGAGAAGAAATGGAACGACTTTGGGAAGAGACTGAAAGAGAAGAACAGGAGGACAGAGAGAAATTGCAGAGAGAGAAGGAGGACATGAATAAAAAGATGGAGGAGATGAAGAATGAGGTGATTCAGATCCAAGACATGAAAGTGCAGTTAACAAAACAGAGGGAGGAAGTAGAGGCCAAAATGGAAAATGCAAAGAAAGAAATGGATAAACTTGAGCAATTGAAGGCAGAGCTGCAGCGACAAAAAGAGGAGCTTGAAGATAAAATTGCAGAGAATAAGACAGAGAAGGATGAAATGGAGCAGATGAGGGCTGAAATACTAAGGCAAAAAGAAGATGTTGAAAATAAAATGGAACTAGCAAAAACAGAGATGGAAAAGATGCTACTAGTCAAGGAAGAAATACAACAACAAAGAGAGGAATTGGAAGCAAGGATGCAAAAGGCAAAACGAGATATAAGAGAGATGGAACTCATGAAAAAAGAAATGGACAGGAAGAAAAAAGAGCTTGATCAAAGAATGAAACAAACATTGAGGAAAAAAGAGGAGATGGACAGGATGAGGATAGAAATGCAGAGGGCAAAGGAAGAAATGGAACATAAAAAGGCAGAGACTGAGAAGGAAAGATATGAGATGGAATGTGTTAAAGCAGAGATCCAAAGAGCAAGGGAAGAGTTTGAGATTAGAGTAGAAGAGAGAGGTCTAGATATGGAAGAAAATGAAGAGATAAATGCTGAGATAATCAAACTGATTAACCAGATTGAAAGAACCAGAGAAATTGTATGGAACACAAAATTTCAGTTGGAAAACAAGATGGCAGAGAGTCAGGAGGAAGCAGGACACAAAGACCAGATGAATGCTGAAATGCAGAGGCTCATGGTAGAAATTGAACAAATTAGAGAGATGCTGCGAAGGCTAAAAAAGGAAATGGAACAAAACAAAGAATCCATCAGGAGAGAGAAGGATGAGATAAGAATGTTAAAGATTGAAATGCAACGAAGAAAAAGAGACTTGCAATACAGAGAGGAAAAGAATATAAGAGAACGCGGAGAGTTAGAAGTCATGGGTAATATGATACAGCGACAAAGAGAAGAGGTAGAGGAGAGACTGAAAAACATTATGCAACAAAATGAGAAGACAGAGTTGGAACTCAAAGATGTCAAACAAGAGAACATAAAACTTGTTAAAGACTTAGAACTCCAGTTACAAAAGCACAATGACAAGGAATTATTAATGAAATCCCAGCTAAAAAAAGAAACTGAGCACATTGAGAAAATGAAGCTAGAAACACAGAATGAAAGGCTAAAAGTAGAAGAGATGGCAAGACAGGTTCTTAAAGAGAAAGAGAGTATTAACAGTCTTCTAGAGGAGACCAGATGGAAAAACGAAGCCTTAGATGCAATGCATGCTCAGATAGAAAAGCAGACACAACAACTAGAGTCAGATAAATACATGATTGCTAAAGAAATGGCTGAACTTCAAAAACAGAAAGATGCTGCTGCACATCTTTCTGAGGAAATTAACAGAAAAGCAAAAGACCCAAACAGATTGAATGCTGATCATGAAGAAAAGCAAGCACTTAAATTTGAGAGAGACAAGCTCAAAGTAGAAATACAAGATCTTAAGGTCTCAAAGAGAGAGCTAGCAAGAGCAAATGAAATATTAAGCAGTCAAATTGCTGAACAAGAACAAAGTAAGATTATGCTGGCAGACATCCAGAAAGAGAGAGAGAAACTTGAGCAGATGAAGGTGTTCATATCAAGCCAAGCCACTGATATTGAAACTGAAAAGGAACAACTGAGACTCAGAAAAGATGAACTGGAGCAGATGCAAGAAGAGATTGCAAAACAACAAAAAGAAATGAATGAAATCAGAAACACTATAATGACAGAAAAACTACAGCTTGAGCAGAATTGGGATGAACTGAATAAAGAAAAGAAAGTAGTGGATGACGTCTTGCTGACTGAAAAGAGTAACATTGAAAGAGAGAGGTCTGAAATTCTTGAAGAGAAACAGCAAATGGAGAGCAGTTTGAGAGGAGCACTGGAAAGGGAGATGGAAAATGTAGAGAGACTGAGAAGAGAGTTACTTGATGAAAAGGAAGCAATAGAAAAGCAAATGCAAGTGATTAACAGAGACATGGACAATGTGAAACAACACAAAACCAAGCTGATCAAAGAGTCAGAGGACATAAAACAGGAGAAAGAAATTCTTTCTGAGGAGAAGAGAATGCTAGAGAAGATGAAGATGGAGCTAGACAGAGAAGCAGAATATATTGAGCAGCTAAAGCTAGCTACACAGAATGACAAAGTGAAGGTGGAGGAAAAGCTCAGAAGAACTGCTGAAGAAAACCAAAAGAGAAAAGAAGAGCTGGATGGTTTTTATGCTGCGATACAAAAGGAAAGAGAAGCAGCTGAATATGATAAGGAAATGATTGCTGAGGAAAAGGCTGACCTGGAGAACACCAAAAGAGAAATAAGTAAAACCAAAGAAGACCTAGAAATCCAAATTGCTGAAGAAAGGAAAAGGAATGAAATTAGCCTTGAAAAAATAGAAAAAGAAAGAGAAAGTGTTGACCATGAAAGAGAACGACTAAGACAAGAACAAGAACATCTAGAACGCCTGCAGGCAGAGACTAAAAACCAAGAAAAAGAAATGGATGATTTGAGAAACACGATCAGTGCTGAGAGGATTCTGCTTGAAAAGATGAAGTCTGAAATTGATCAAAAGACCAATGAAATGAATCAGATTCTTGATCAATTGCACGATGAAAAGAAGAACCTTGAGATTGAAAAAGCAGAAATAATGAGAGAAAGAGAAAAAATGAACACTGATCTGCAGAGTGAAAAGAAAAATATGGAGCATCTGAGAAAAGAAGCACTCAGTGAAAAAGAAATAATTGAACAAAACAGACAGTTGCTGAAGATAGATATGGATGAGATGGAGCAAATGAAATTCAATTTGGAGAAAGATTTACAAAACATAAAACTCCAGAAACAAATGATTGAGGATGAAAAGGACCAACTGGAAATGAAAACAGCTGAACTGCACATCGAAGCTGAGAACATTAAAACCTTAAAACAAGAAACACTTAGAGAAAGGAAGAGAGTAGAAGAAATGGCTGCTCAACTTCAAAAAGAGAGAGACGATGCTACAAATCTCAATGAAGAAGCAAGGAGGAAAATGGAAGATCTAGAAAGGATGCGTGAGGATTTTGAAGAAGGTAAAATCACGCTAACAGACATCCAGAAAGAGAGAGAGAAACTTGAGCAGATGAAGGTGTTCATATCAAGCCAAGCCACTGATATTGAAACTGAAAAGGAACAACTGAGACTCAGAAAAGATGAACTGGAGCAGATGCAAGAAGAGATTGCAAAACAACAAAAAGAAATGAATGAAATCAGAAACACTATAATGACAGAAAAACTACAGCTTGAGCAGAATTGGGATGAACTGAATAAAGAAAAGAAAGTAGTGGATGACGTCTTGCTGACTGAAAAGAGTAACATTGAAAGAGAGAGGTCTGAAATTCTTGAAGAGAAACAGCAAATGGAGAGCAGTTTGAGAGGAGCACTGGAAAGGGAGATGGAAAATGTAGAGAGACTGAGAAGAGAGTTACTTGATGAAAAGGAAGCAATAGAAAAGCAAATGCAAGTGATTAACAGAGACATGGACAATGTGAAACAACACAAAACCAAGCTGATCAAAGAGTCAGAGGACATAAAACAGGAGAAAGAAATTCTTTCTGAGGAGAAGAGAATGTTAGAGAAGATGAAGATGGAGCTAGACAGAGAAGCAGAATATATTGAGCAGCTAAAGCTAGCTACACAGAATGACAAAGTGAAGGTGGAGGAAAAGCTCAGAAGAACTGCTGAAGAAAACCAAAAGAGAAAAGAAGAGCTGGATGGTTTTTATGCTGCGATACAAAAGGAAAGAGAAGCAGCTGAATATGATAAGGGAATGATTGCTGAGGAAAAGGCTGACCTGGAGAACACCAAAAGAGAAATAAGTAAAACCAAAGAAGACCTAGAAATCCAAATTGCTGAAGAAAGGAAAAGGAATGAAATTAGCCTTGAAAAAATAGAAAAAGAAAGAGAAAGTGTTGACCATGAAAGAGAACGACTAAGACAAGAACAAGAACATCTAGAACGCCTGCAGGCAGAGACTAAAAACCAAGAAAAAGAAATGGATGATTTGAGAAACACGATCAGTGCTGAGAGGATTCTGCTTGAAAAGACGAAGTCTGAAATTGATCAAAAGACCAATGAAATGAATCAGATTCTTGATCAATTGCATGATGAAAAGAAGAACCTTGAGATTGAAAAAGCAGAAATAATGAGAGAAAGAGAAAAAATGAACACTGATCTGCAGAGTGAAAAGAAAAATATGGAGCATCTGAGAAAAGAAGCACTCAGTGAAAAAGAAATAATTGAACAAAACAGACAGTTGCTGAAGATAGATATGGATGAGATGGAGCAAATGAAATTCAATTTGGAGAAAGATTTACAAAACATAAAACTCCAGAAACAAATGATTGAGGATGAAAAGGACCAACTGGAAATGAAAACAGCTGAACTGCACATCGAAGCTGAGAACATTAAAACCTTAAAACAAGAAACACTTAGAGAAAGGAAGAGAGTAGAAGAAATGGCTGCTCAACTTCAAAAAGAGAGAGACGATGCTACAAATCTCAATGAAGAAGCAAGGAGGAAAATGGAAGATCTAGAAAGGATGCGTGAGGATTTTGAAGAAGGTAAAATCACGCTAACAGACATCCAGAAAGAGAGAGAGAAACTTGAGCAGATGAAGGTGTTCATATCAAGCCAAGCCACTGATATTGAAACTGAAAAGGAACAACTGAGACTCAGAAAAGATGAACTGGAGCAGATGCAAGAAGAGATTGCAAAACAACAAAAAGAAATGAATGAAATCAGAAACACTATAATGACAGAAAAACTACAGCTTGAGCAGAATTGGGATGAACTGAATAAAGAAAAGAAAGTAGTGGATGACGTCTTGCTGACTGAAAAGAGTAACATTGAAAGAGAGAGGTCTGAAATTCTTGAAGAGAAACAGCAAATGGAGAGCAGTTTGAGAGGAGCACTGGAAAGGGAGATGGAAAATGTAGAGAGACTGAGAAGAGAGTTACTTGATGAAAAGGAAGCAATAGAAAAGCAAATGCAAGTGATTAACAGAGACATGGACAATGTGAAACAACACAAAACCAAGCTGATCAAAGAGTCAGAGGACATAAAACAGGAGAAAGAAATTCTTTCTGAGGAGAAGAGAATGTTAGAGAAGATGAAGATGGAGCTAGACAGAGAAGCAGAATATATTGAGCAGCTAAAGCTAGCTACACAGAATGACAAAGTGAAGGTGGAGGAAAAGCTCAGAAGAACTGCTGAAGAAAACCAAAAGAGAAAAGAAGAGCTGGATGGTTTTTATGCTGCGATACAAAAGGAAAGAGAAGCAGCTGAATATGATAAGGGAATGATTGCTGAGGAAAAGGCTGACCTGGAGAACACCAAAAGAGAAATAAGTAAAACCAAAGAAGACCTAGAAATCCAAATTGCTGAAGAAAGGAAAAGGAATGAAATTAGCCTTGAAAAAATAGAAAAAGAAAGAGAAAGTGTTGACCATGAAAGAGAACGACTAAGACAAGAACAAGAACATCTAGAACGCCTGCAGGCAGAGACTAAAAACCAAGAAAAAGAAATGGATGATTTGAGAAACACGATCAGTGCTGAGAGGATTCTGCTTGAAAAGACGAAGTCTGAAATTGATCAAAAGACCAATGAAATGAATCAGATTCTTGATCAATTGCATGATGAAAAGAAGAACCTTGAGATTGAAAAAGCAGAAATAATGAGAGAAAGAGAAAAAATGAACACTGATCTGCAGAGTGAAAAGAAAAATATGGAGCATCTGAGAAAAGAAGCACTCAGTGAAAAAGAAATAATTGAACAAAACAGACAGTTGCTGAAGATAGATATGGATGAGATGGAGCAAATGAAATTCAATTTGGAGAAAGATTTACAAAACATAAAACTCCAGAAACAAATGATTGAGGATGAAAAGGACCAACTGGAAATGAAAACAGCTGAACTGCACATCGAAGCTGAGAACATTAAAACCTTAAAACAAGAAACACTTAGAGAAAGGAAGAGAGTAGAAGAAATGGCTGCTCAACTTCAAAAAGAGAGAGACGATGCTGCAAATCTCAATGAAGAAGCAAGGAGGAAAATGGAAGATCTGAAAAGGATGCGTGAGGATTTTGAAGAAGGTAAAATCACGCTAACAGACATCCAGAAAGAGAGAGAGAAACTTGAGCAGATAAAGGTGTTCATATCAAGCCAAGCCACTGATATTGAAACTGAAAAGGAACAACTGAGACTCAGAAAAGATGAACTGGAGCAGATGCAAGAAGAGATTGCAAAACAACAAAAAGAAATGAATGAAATCAGAAACACTATAATGACAGAAAAACTACAGCTTGAGCAGAATTGGGATGAACTGAATAAAGAAAAGAAAGTAGTGGATGACGTCTTGCTGACTGAAAAGAGTAACATTGAAAGAGAGAGGTCTGAAATTCTTGAAGAGAAACAGCAAATGGAGAGCAGTTTAAGAGGTGCACTGGAAAGGGAGATGGAAAATGTAGAGAGACTGAGAAGAGAGTTACTTGATGAAAAGGAAGCAATAGAAAAGCAAATGCAAGTGATTAACAGAGACATGGACAATGTGGAACAACACAAAACCAAGCTGATCAAAGAGTCAGAGGACATAAAACAGGAGAAAGAAATTCTTTCTGAGGAGAAGAGAATGTTAGAGAAGATGAAGATGGAGCTAGACAGAGAAGCAGAATATATTGAGCAGCTAAAGCTAGCTACACAGAATGACAAAGTGAAGGTGGAGGAAAAGCTCAGAAGAACTGCTGAAGAAAACCAAAAGAGAAAAGAAGAGCTGGATGGTTTTTATGCTGCGATACAAAAGGAAAGAGAAGCAGCTGAATATGATAAGGAAATGATTGCTGAGGAAAAGGCTGACCTGGAGAACACCAAAAGAGAAATAAGTAAAACCAAAGAAGACCTAGAAATCCAAATTGCTGAAGAAAGGAAAAGGAATGAAATTAGCCTTGAAAAAATAGAAAAAGAAAGAGAAAGTGTTGACCATGAAAGAGAACGACTAAGACAAGAACAAGAACATCTAGAACGCCTGCAGGCAGAGACTAAAAACCAAGAAAAAGAAATGGATGATTTGAGAAACACGATCAGTGCTGAGAGGATTCTGCTTGAAAAGACGAAGTCTGAAATTGATCAAAAGACCAATGAAATGAATCAGATTCTTGATCAATTGCACGATGAAAAGAAGAACCTTGAGATTGAAAAAGCAGAAATAATGAGAGAAAGAGAAAAAATGAACACTGATCTGCAGAGTGAAAAGAAAAATATGGAGCATCTGAGAAAAGAAGCACTCAGTGAAAAAGAAATAATTGAACAAAACAGACAGTTGCTGAAGATAGATATGGATGAGATGGAGCAAATGAAATTCAATTTGGAGAAAGATTTACAAAACATAAAACTCCAGAAACAAATGATTGAGGATGAAAAGGACCAACTGGAAATGAAAACAGCTGAACTGCACATCGAAGCTGAGAACATTAAAACCTTAAAACAAGAAACACTTAGAGAAAGGAAGAGAGTAGAAGAAATGGCTGCTCAACTTCAAAAAGAGAGAGACGATGCTGCAAATCTCAATGAAGAAGCAAGGAGGAAAATGGAAGATCTGAAAAGGATGCGTGAGGATTTTGAAGAAGGTAAAATCACGCTAACAGACATCCAGAAAGAGAGAGAGAAACTTGAGCAGATGAAGGTGTTCATATCAAGCCAAGCCACTGATATTGAAACTGAAAAGGAACAACTGAGACTCAGAAAAGATGAACTGGAGCAGATGCAAGAAGAGATTGCAAAACAACAAAAAGAAATGAATGAAATCAGAAACACTATAATGACAGAAAAACTACAGCTTGAGCAGAATTGGGATGAACTGAATAAAGAAAAGAAAGTAGTGGATGACGTCTTGCTGACTGAAAAGAGTAACATTGAAAGAGAGAGGTCTGAAATTCTTGAAGAGAAACAGCAAATGGAGAGCAGTTTAAGAGGTGCACTGGAAAGGGAGATGGAAAATGTAGAGAGACTGAGAAGAGAGTTACTTGATGAAAAGGAAGCAATAGAAAAGCAAATGCAAGTGATTAACAGAGACATGGACAATGTGGAACAACACAAAACCAAGCTGATCAAAGAGTCAGAGGACATAAAACAGGAGAAAGAAATTCTTTCTGAGGAGAAGAGAATGTTAGAGAAGATGAAGATGGAGCTAGACAGAGAAGCAGAATATATTGAGCAGCTAAAGCTAGCTACACAGAATGACAAAGTGAAGGTGGAGGAAAAGCTCAGAAGAACTGCTGAAGAAAACCAAAAGAGAAAAGAAGAGCTGGATGGTTTTTATGCTGCGATACAAAAGGAAAGAGAAGCAGCTGAATATGATAAGGAAATGATTGCTGAGGAAAAGGCTGACCTGGAGAACACCAAAAGAGAAATAAGTAAAACCAAAGAAGACCTAGAAATCCAAATTGCTGAAGAAAGGAAAAGGAATGAAATTAGCCTTGAAAAAATAGAAAAAGAAAGAGAAAGTGTTGACCATGAAAGAGAACGACTAAGACAAGAACAAGAACATCTAGAACGCCTGCAGGCAGAGACTAAAAACCAAGAAAAAGAAATGGATGATTTGAGAAACACGATCAGTGCTGAGAGGATTCTGCTTGAAAAGACGAAGTCTGAAATTGATCAAAAGACCAATGAAATGAATCAGATTCTTGATCAATTGCACGATGAAAAGAAGAACCTTGAGATTGAAAAAGCAGAAATAATGAGAGAAAGAGAAAAAATGAACACTGATCTGCAGAGTGAAAAGAAAAATATGGAGCATCTGAGAAAAGAAGCACTCAGTGAAAAAGAAATAATTGAACAAAACAGACAGTTGCTGAAGATAGATATGGATGAGATGGAGCAAATGAAATTCAATTTGGAGAAAGATTTACAAAACATAAAACTCCAGAAACAAATGATTGAGGATGAAAAGGACCAACTGGAAATGAAAACAGCTGAACTGCACATCGAAGCTGAGAACATTAAAACCTTAAAACAAGAAACACTTAGAGAAAGGAAGAGAGTAGAAGAAATGGCTGCTCAACTTCAAAAAGAGAGAGACGATGCTGCAAATCTCAATGAAGAAGCAAGGAGGAAAATGGAAGATCTGAAAAGGATGCGTGAGGATTTTGAAGAAGGTAAAATCACGCTAACAGACATCCAGAAAGAGAGAGAGAAACTTGAGCAGATGAAGGTGTTCATATCAAGCCAAGCCACTGATATTGAAACTGAAAAGGAACAACTGAGACTCAGAAAAGATGAACTGGAGCAGATGCAAGAAGAGATTGCAAAACAACAAAAAGAAATAAATGAAATCAGAAACACTATAATGACAGAAAAACTACAGCTTGAGCAGAATTGGGATGAACTGAATAAAGAAAAGAAAGTAGTGGATGACGTCTTGCTGACTGAAAAGAGTAACATTGAAAGAGAGAGGTCTGAAATTCTTGAAGAGAAACAGCAAATGGAGAGCAGTTTAAGAGGTGCACTGGAAAGGGAGATGGAAAATGTAGAGAGACTGAGAAGAGAGTTACTTGATGAAAAGGAAGCAATAGAAAAGCAAATGCAAGTGATTAACAGAGACATGGACAATGTGGAACAACACAAAACCAAGCTGATCAAAGAGTCAGAGGACATAAAACAGGAGAAAGAAATTCTTTCTGAGGAGAAGAGAATGTTAGAGAAGATGAAGATGGAGCTAGACAGAGAAGCAGAATATATTGAGCAGCTAAAGCTAGCTACACAGAATGACAAAGTGAAGGTGGAGGAAAAGCTCAGAAGAACTGCTGAAGAAAACCAAAAGAGAAAAGAAGAGCTGGATGGTTTTTATGCTGCGATACAAAAGGAAAGAGAAGCAGCTGAATATGATAAGGAAATGATTGCTGAGGAAAAGGCTGACCTGGAGAACACCAAAAGAGAAATAAGTAAAACCAAAGAAGACCTAGAAATCCAAATTGCTGAAGAAAGGAAAAGGAATGAAATTAGCCTTGAAAAAATAGAAAAAGAAAGAGAAAGTGTTGACCATGAAAGAGAAAGACTAAGACAAGAACAAGAACATCTAGAACGCCTGCAGGCAGAGACTAATAAACAAGAAAAAGAAATGGATGGTGTGAGGAACACCATTTGTATTGAAAGGAATTTGCTTGAACAGAGAAAGTCTGAAATTGACAATCTAGAAAAAGAAATTAATGACAATTTTGATAAGTTCCAGTATGAAAAGAACAATTTTGAGAGAGAAAAAGTTGAACTGATACGAGAAAAAGAAGAAATGCAGGAGAGTCTACAAAGAGAAAGAGAATATATGGAGCTTCTAAGGAAAGAAGTACTTAGTGAATCAGACTCAATAGAAAATAGGAGACAATTGCTGAAGATTGATATGGATGAGATGGAGAAAAAGAAATTAAATTTGGAGAAAGATTTAGAAAACATGAAGCTTCAGAAAAAAATGATTGACGATGAGAAGGACAAATTTGAGAAGACAAAGGCTGATCTGGATGATATGATGACAACCACAAGGAAGGAGAAACTTGCGTTTGAAAAAGAAAGAGCTGAAATTATGGAAAAAATACAACAAACCCAGAATATGCTACAGAAAGAGATTAAAGATGTGGAGCGTTTGAAGGAAGAGTTGCTTTCTGAAAAGGAGATGATTGAAAATGATAGACAAAAGTTAAGGAATGATGTGGATGACATTAAAGCAAAGAAAAATGAAATTAACAGGGAGTTAGATCATGTTGGATTTCAAAAGCAAGCTATTGAGAATGAGAAGAAAATGATTAAGGAAATGAAAGTACAACTTCAAATGGAATCTAAGAAAATTAAGAATTTAGCTCAAGAAGCAGAGATTGACAAAAAAAGGTTGGATGAGTTTGCCATTCAGCTTCAACATCAGGGAGACAATATTGATCGCCTTGCTATGGAAACTGAAAGAAAGAAAGAAATTCTGGATGGAATTCAAGCGGATGTGGAAAATCAAAGGGAAACAATTAATTCAGAAAAATTATTACTTGAAAGTGAAAAGAGAGACCTGGAGAAAACTAAAGCAGAGATTGCAAAATCCAAAGAAGACTTAGAAAACAAAATCTCTGAACAACGGGAAAGCTATGCTGTTGCACTAGCAGACATACAGCAGGAGAGAATAATTCTTAAACAAATGCATGAATCAATTTCAGAGCAGCTAGTTGATATTGAAAATGAGAGGAAGAAAATATCACATAGAGAAAATGAGCTATCTCAGTTACAGACAGATGTTCTCAAACAACAGAAAGAGATGGAAGACCTAAAGGACACCATCAAGCTGGAAATGAATCAGCTGGAACAGAGGCAAGCTGATTTAGACCAACTCCAGAAAGAGGTTGATGATGTAATGGAATTTACCAAGAATGAAATGAGCAATGTTGAAAATGAAAGAGCTGAACTGTTAGAGAAACAAAAAATAGAGAATAATTTAAGGGCCACTCTTAAAATGGAGTTAGAACACGTGGAGCATTTAAAACAGGAACTACTTATGGAGAAGGAATTTGTTTTAAATAGTAGACAGGCTTTGCAGAGAGACATAAATGAAATTGAGTTGAGTAAAGCTAATGTTCATAGACAGTTAGAAGATATCAGAATTCAAAGACAGACTATTTTAGATGACAGTGAAATGTTGCAGACAATGAAAGCTGATCTGTATAGAGAAGCTAATGGTATTCAGAAGCTCAAGCAACAAGTAGAGGATGAAAAACTGAAGACTGAAGAAACAGCAGCCAAACTCCAGGAAGAATGGAGTCATTATCAGAGGCTCACTGAAGAAACCAAAAAGAAGAAGGATATGCAAGAGGCAGTGCATGCTGAGATGGAAAAGCAGAGAAAAGTCGATGAAGCTGACAAAGTTAGAATTGAAGAGGAAAAATATGAACTAAGGACAACCATGGCTGAGATGGCAATGGATAAAGACGATATTGAAAAACAACAACTAAAACAAGATGACATGGATCAGATCCATATCCAAATTCAGAAACAGCAAAAAGAATTGAATGACATGAAGAATATCATCTTAATGGAGAAGGTCCAATTAGATCAGAGGAAGATTGAATTTAATCAGCAACACAAAACTATGATGGAGTCAATCAGGATAGAAAAGATTAATATTGAGAAGGAAAATAAGGAAATGATGGAGCAGAAACAGCAAATGGAGAGCATTATAGCTGATGTAGAACAAAAGAAACAGGAAGTAGTAAGAGAGTTGGAGAATCTTAAAATGCAAAAACAAGCTTGTGAGGAGGAAAGGGAAGACATACAGAAAATAAAAGTTGGTCTACAAATAGAGTTAGAGGAAATTGCAAAGCTAAAGCAAGACACACAGAAAGAAAGAGCCCAGCTTCAAATGGAGAGAGACCAAATTAGTCATTTTGCAGAAGAGAACATTAGAAGGAATGACATTCTTATAAGGATACAAGATGACATAGAAAAACAGAAACAAAGGACTGAGTCTGATAAAAACATGCTTGAACAATTAAAACACAAACTGGACAAAGAGAAGGAAGACATAGCTACAGCAAAAATAGAGCTTAAAACACAGCTTGATGAGGAAAGACAAAAGAATGAGGCAACTCTGACAGAAATACAGAAAGAGAAACACAATCTTGAAGTGATGAATATAAACACCTTTAGACAAATCAATGTTATTGAAAATGAAAAAGAAGAATTACATCTCAGACAACATGAACTGGAAATCCAGGAAGCGAAAATTGAAAAACAACAAAAGAAAATAGATGATTTATGGAAAGAAGTGCATGATGAGATGGAACTTATAAGGAAGGAGAAGGACAACATTGAGAAGGAGAAAGTAGAAATCTTTAATCAGAAAGAGGAAATTGATAAATGTCTACACAATGCTCTGAAGAACGAGAGAGATAATGAGCTTCAGAAGAAAGAGTTGTCAAATGCGAAAGATGAGGTCCAAAAGATGAAGGCTAAGCTGAAAAAAGACATTGATGTTTTTGAAAAGCTAAAGCAAGACACAGAATATGATATTGACAAAATAAAGAACTTACAATCAGCATTAGACAAAGCAAATGAAGCTCTTAATCAAATGCAAATCAGTATCACAAGAGAAAGACAGGATCTTGATAAAGAACGAGCAGGCATAGAGGAGCAGAAGCAGTTAATAGAAATCAGTTTCAAGGTTGCTGTGGAGAGAGATGCACTGAATAAGGATGAATTGAGGAAGGAGAAAGAAAAAATACAACATCTGAAAGAAGAAATAATTAATGAAAAGAAATCAATTGAAAGAACTAGACAAATATTGGAGAAAGAAATAGATGGCTTAAAACAACAAAAATCGAAACTTGATAAACATTTTGAAACCATACTTTTTCAACAGGAAGACACAAAACGTGAAAGGGATGAATTAGAGAAAATAAAAGCGGAGTCACAAAGCAAAGCTCATAAAACTGAAAAACAAATTCAAGAGACAGAAATACAAGCACTCCAGAGGATTCACGAAAAAGCCACTTTGGATGTAGATCGACAAAATAAAGAACTAGATAGCAAGATTAAAATGCTTGAAAGATGGGCAAACGAGTTGGAAGCAACATCTACTGTTAGAGGGGAGAGGGAGTTAGAGGGAAGAAAAGAAGATTTTGAAACGCAATATGTGAAGCAGATGGAGGACGCTGCACAAATTATGAGTGATATACAAAAAGAGAGAGATGCACTTGTAAATACTAAGCTAAGCCTGCTTCATCAAGTGGATGACATAGAAAATGAAAAGAGTCTCATCAGGGCAAAAAATACTGAGCTACAACTCTTACAAGGACAAATGCAAAAACAAAAAGAAGAGATGATTAGAGAGGAGGTAAGATTAGAACAAGAAAGGATGACACTACAGAGAGAAGAAGAGGAATTGGTGAAAAATAAGAAAACAGCAAAGGAAGAAAGCGACAAGATTCATGAACTGAAGATGGAGTTACAAAAACAGACAGAAGCAAATGAGGAAAAAATAGAAGCAATTATTAGAGAAATAAATAGACTTGAAAAGGCAAAGGCTCTGTTGCAAATAGAAACAAAAGAGATTGAAAGAAAGGAAGCAGAGACAAAAACAGAGAGAGAAGAGCTAGAACAGGTGAAATCTGACATTTTGATGCAAAAGGCAGATCTTGACTCCAAAAGACAAGAAAGTAAATTGGAGATGGAAGAACTTAATCGTTTGCGAACAGAAATAGGGAAACAGAAAGAGGAACTGGAGGATAAGATGCTCAAAACAAAACGTGAGATGGGAGAAATCACATTCATGAAGTTTGAAATTGACGGAAAAAAGAAAGACCTTGATCAGAGGATGAGACAGGTCACAAGGAAACGAGATGAAGTGGAGAAAATGATGGCAGAAATCGAGAGTGGCAGAGAAGAACTTGAAAAGAAAAGAGACATAATCAGTAGGGAAAAGCATGAGGTGGAACAACTTAAAGTTGATTTACAGAAAGAAAGAGAGAATTATCAGCTTAGCATGATGGAGAGTGATGGAGATGGGGAGGAAAGGAAGCAAATAAATGCTGAATTACTGAGGTTAATTCAAGAAATTGAAAGAGCTAAAGATGTAATGCAAAAAAACAAATATGTCATGGAAACCAAGCTAGAGAGCACAGCAATGGAGACAGGTGAAGCCCAGCAAATGAATGCTGAGATGCAGAAACTGATTCAAGAAATCGAACAAATAAGATTAGTGTTGAGGAAAATGAAAAATGAGGCCAAGGCATTGAGAAAGCAAAAGGATGAACTGGCAAACTTGAGGCAAGAAATGGAGACACAGAAGCACCAAATGAATGAATCCTTTGATCAAAAGAAAAATGAGATTCAAAGAGAAAAAGAACAGATGGAAAGCAAAATAAGAGAGTTTGAACAAGATAGAGCTGATATGGAGAGACAAAGACAGAAGATAGAATTTGAAAAACAAAAAATCTATAATGGGAATCAGTTGTTAGAAAAGGAAAAAGCTGATGTACAGACAAAATCTGATATCTTAGATAACCTCTTAGAGGCATCTATGTCAGAAATGGAAAAAGCAATTAAACTAAGATCAGAAACTGCAAGTGACATGGAAATTAAGACTGAGGAGGTTAAAACAATGACTTTAGTAAAGTTAAGGACAGGGATGGAAGTGATAAGCTTAGATGATGTTGAAGATGTCTCAGAGACAGAGGACAGTAAGAACCGCATGGAACAGGCCAAAAGAGAACTGGAAAAACTGGCGCATATGAAGGCTGAGTTGCATGTACAGAAACTTGAAGAGAGTAAAGCAGACACACAACATGGAATGGAAGAAGTAAAACAAAAAATAGCTGATATTCTGAAACAAAAGCAAGATGCTGAGATGCAACAATTAACACCTGTAAATGTGGAAATGGGCGAAATTAAGAAGCAGAAAAAGGAATTGGAGGAAAAGCTTCAAAAGACAACACGTGAGATGGGAGAATTAGAACTGGTGAGGTCTGAGATTAGTATGGAGAAGAAAGAGCTGGACCTAAAGAAAAGAGAATTTGTAAGGAAAAAAGGAGAAATGGAGAGGATAAAAACAGAGATAACAAAAGCCAGAGAAGGTCTTGAAATGGATAAAGAGGCAATTGAACAAAAGAGTCATGCATTGGAGCAAATGAGAGATGAAATTCAAACAGCTAGAGATGAATTTCAGCTTTTAATAGAGGAAGACTATAGAGGTCTAGAAGATGAGACAAAAACAAGTTCACAGATACAGAGACTAATCATAGAGGTTGTGCGAATCAGAAACATGGTGCAGAATTTGAAGGCTGACATGGAACAGAGGATGGAAGAGCACAAATCTGAGGCAGGAGAAAAGGAAAAAATGAAAACTGAGATCCAAAGGCTGATTCAAGAAATTGAAAAAATAAGAGAAAGTCTTGGACAGCTAAAGGAAGAAATTGAAACTACTAGGAAAGAGAGGAAAGAGGTAGAGATGGTGAAGGTAGAATCTGATAAACAGAGACAACAAACAGCAAAAAGGGAGTCAGCAAAAGCCCTGGACGACACCCATATAATAGCAATGGAGTTAGAGAAGAAAAATGAAGAACTTGCCAAAATCCATGAAGAACTGCAAAGGTATAAGAATGATCTAGACCTAGTGATGAGGAATACACAAAGTCAGAGGCAAACTGGCAAAGAACTGCAAGACATAATCCAAAAGAAGAAGCATGAGCTGGATGTGATAACTACAGAACTACAGAGAGGAAAACAAAATCTTGAAGAGCAGAAATATGATACAGAAAAGAAAAGGATTATTGAAGAGATTGAGAGAAAGCAGCAGATCCTTGAACAAATGAAAATGGAGGTACTCAGAAAGGAGGAAGGGGTAGAAAAAGAGAAAGAAAACATTAGACTTGAAAAGCAAGAATTTGAGGTTATTAAAGCTGAAGTACAAAAACAAAAAGTTGATGTGGAAATGCTTAGAAATGGGTTGGTTTTGGAGAGGAATCAACTACAACAGGTTCAAGATGAAATTGATAGACAAAAGCAAGAACTGAACAATACAACTGAGGCTATTGAAGAAGACTGGAGAATTCTGGAAAATATGAAATCTGAAATGGAAAGTGTAAAAATTCGACTGGATGACACAATCAAAGAGAGGACACAGAAGGAACGACAAAAATTGGAGGAACTCAGGCATGAAATAATTCAGGAAAAACAGGAAACTGAGAAAATGAGGGAGCTACTCAGCAGAGACAGAGATGAATTAAAACAAACGAAAGCCAACTTGGAAGAACAAATAAAAGCAAATAGCATACTGAAAGAACATATAGAAAAAGAGAAGAAGAGGAGAGGTGAGGTGTTGGAACAGCAGATTAAAAAAAAGAAAGAAGAGGAAGAAAAAGAAAAGGAAAAAGAGATGAAGAGATTGGAGAGCTTGAAAGATGAAATAGAAAAAGCCAAACACAAGATGATGAGTGACGCACTTTTACTTGAGCAAAGAGAGACTGAAATAATTGAAGAAAAGGAAATTCTGGAGGATAATTTGAAGAAGATAATGGAGGAAAGAAGGGATTTAGATCGAATGAGAGTTGAACTGGTAGCTCAAACTGAACAAATTGAAGACACTCTCAGAGAGAAAATGAAACAGGAGAGAGAAGAAATTATTCAGTTAACGAATGAAATACAAGAGGAGAAGAAATATGTGGAAAAAGAGAAGGACATTACAAGTACTTTGAAGAAGGAAGTAAACCAAATGAAGGTCAATTTAGAAGTTAAAAACCGAGAGATTGAGCTTGAGAAAGAAAAGATGGAGAATGAGAGAAGTGATTTTGAGCATCTAAAGGCAGCTATGCAGAGAGAAATGGAAGATAATACAAATACTCTAGAGAAGATCAGCATGGACAGACAAAAGTTAAATGAAATTGAAAAAGAACTAAAAAACGAGAAAGAGCAATACAAGATCCTCCTGGAAGACACTCAGAGACAGAAAGATGCACTGGAGAAGATGTCTGATGAGATATCAAAGCAAAATGAAGAGATTGAGACAATGAAAGCTTCTCTGGAGAAAGAGAAAAGTGATATTGAAAGCAAATGGTTGGAGATACAGAGGAAAGCTGAGGAGCTGGAAGTGCAGATTACAAAACAGAAGGAAAAGGAAGACATGGACAGAGTGGCAATTGAGGAAGAGAGAAAAACACTGGACACTGACATCCTTGAATTCAGAAGACAGAAAGAAGAGGCCGAAAAGGAAAAGGAAGACCTGGTGGAGAAATGGAAAGAACTAGACAATCTGGGAGAACAAATGCAGAAAGAGAAAGATGAAATGGATAAAGACAAACACAAGATTATGACTGACACACTTCTACTTGAACAACGAGAGACTGAAATAATTGAAGAAAAGCAAATTCTGGAGGATGATTTGAAGAAGATAAAGGAGGAAAGAAGGGATTTAGATCGAATGAAAGTTGACCTGCAAGCTGAAACTGAACAAATTGAAGACACTCTCAGAGAGAAAATGAAACAGGAGAGAGAAGAAATTAATCAGTTAACGAATGAAATACAAGAGGAGAAGAAATATGTGGAAAAAGAGAAGGACATTACAAGTACTTTGAAGAAGGAAGTAAACCAAATGAAGGTCAATTTAGAAGTTAAAAACCGAGAGATTGAGCTTGAGAAAGAAAAGATGGAGAATGAGAGAAGTGATTTTGAGCATCTAAAGGCAGCTATGCAGAGAGAAATGGAAGATAATACAAATACTCTAGAGAAGATCAGCATGGACAGACAAAAGTTAAATGAAATTGAAAAAGAACTAAAAAATGAGAAAGAGCAATACAAGATCCTCCTGGAAGACACTCAGAGACAGAAAGATGCACTGGAGAAGATGTCTGATGAGATATCAAAGCAAAATGAAGAGATTGAGACAACGAAAGTTTCTCTGGAGAAAGAGAAAAGTGATATTGAAAGCAAATGGTTGGAGGTACAGAGGAAAGCTGAGGAGCTGGAAGTGCAGATTACAAAACAGAAGGAAAAGGAAGACATGGACAGAGTGGCAATGGAAGAAGAGAGAAAAGCACTGGACACTGACATTCTTGAATTCAGAAGACAGAAAGAAGAGGCCGAAAAGGAAAAGGAAGACATGGTGGAGAAATGGAAAGAACTAGAAAACCTGGCAGAACAAATGCAGAAAGAGAAGGATGAAATGGATAAAGACAAACACAAGATTATGACTGACACACTTCTACTTGAACAACGAGAGACTGAAATAATTGAAGAAAAGCAAATTCTGGAGGTTAGTTTGAAGAAGATAATGGAGGAAAGAAGGGATTTAGATCAAATGAGAGTTGAACTGGAAGCTCAAACTGAACACATTGAAGACACTCTCAGAGAGAAAATGAAACAGGAGAGAGAAAAAATTAATCAGTTAATGAATGAAATACAAGAGGAGAAGAAATATGTGGAAAAAGAGAAGGACATTACAAGTACTTTGAAGAAGGAAGTAAACCAAATGAAGGTCAATTTAGAAGTTAAAAACCGAGAGATTGAGCTTGAGAAAGAAAAGATGGAGAATGAGAGAAGTGATTTTGAGCATCTAAAGGCAGCTATGCAGAGAGAAATGGAAGATAATACAAATACTCTAGAGAAGATCAGCATGGACAGACAAAAGTTAAATGAAATTGAAAAAGAACTAAAAAACGAGAAAGAGCAATACAAGATCCTCCTGGAAGACACTCAGAGACAGAAAGATGCACTGGAGAAGATGTCTGATGAGATATCAAAGCAAAATGAAGAGATTGAGACAATGAAAGCTTCTCTGGAGAAAGAGAAAAGTGATATTGAAAGCAAATGGTTGGAGATACAGAGGAAAGCTGAGGAGCTGGAAGTGCAGATTACAAAACAGAAGGAAAAGGAAGACATGGACAGAGTGGCAATTGAGGAAGAGAGAAAAACACTGGACACTGACATCCTTGAATTCAGAAGACAGAAAGAAGAGGCCGAAAAGGAAAAGGAAGACCTGGTGGAGAAATGGAAAGAACTAGACAATCTGGGAGAACAAATGCAGAAAGAGAAAGATGAAATGGATAAAGACAAACACAAGATTATGACTGACACACTTCTACTTGAACAACGAGAGACTGAAATAATTGAAGAAAAGCAAATTCTGGAGGATGATTTGAAGAAGATAAAGGAGGAAAGAAGGGATTTAGATCGAATGAAAGTTGACCTGCAAGCTGAAACTGAACAAATTGAAGACACTCTCAGAGAGAAAATGAAACAGGAGAGAGAAGAAATTAATCAGTTAACGAATGAAATACAAGAAGAGAAGAAATATGTGGAAAAAGAGAAGGACATTACAAGTACTTTGAAGAAGGAAGTAAACCAAATGAAGGTCAATTTAGAAGTTAAAAACCGAGAGATTGAGCTTGAGAAAGAAAAGATGGAGAATGAGAGAAGTGATTTTGAGCATCTAAAGGCAGCTATGCAGAGAGAAATGGAAGATAATACAAATACTCTAGAGAAGATCAGCATGGACAGACAAAAGTTAAATGAAATTGAAAAAGAACTAAAAAACGAGAAAGAGCAATACAAGATCCTCCTGGAAGACACTCAGAGACAGAAAGATGCACTGGAGAAGATGTCTGATGAGATATCAAAGCAAAATGAAGAGATTGAGACAATGAAAGCTTCTCTGGAGAAAGAGAAAAGTGATATTGAAAGCAAATGGTTGGAGATACAGAGGAAAGCTGAGGAGCTGGAAGTGCAGATTACAAAACAGAAGGAAAAGGAAGACATGGACAGAGTGGCAATTGAGGAAGAGAGAAAAACACTGGACACTGACATCCTTGAATTCAGAAGACAGAAAGAAGAGGCCGAAAAGGAAAAGGAAGACATGGTGGAGAAATGGAAAGAACTAGACAATCTGGGAGAACAAATGCAGAAAGAGAAAGATGAAATGGATAAAGACAAACACAAGATTATGACTGACACACTTCTACTTGAACAACGAGAGACTGAAATAATTGAAGAAAAGCAAATTCTGGAGGATGATTTGAAGAAGATAAAGGAGGAAAGAAGGGATTTAGATCGAATGAAAGTTGACCTGCAAGCTGAAACTGAACAAATTGAAGACACTCTCAGAGAGAAAATGAAACAGGAGAGAGAAGAAATTAATCAGTTAACGAATGAAATACAAGAAGAGAAGAAATATGTGGAAAAAGAGAAGGACATTACAAGTACTTTGAAGAAGGAAGTAAACCAAATGAAGGTCAATTTAGAAGTTAAAAACCGAGAGATTGAGCTTGAGAAAGAAAAGATGGAGAATGAGAGAAGTGATTTTGAGCATCTAAAGGCAGCTATGCAGAGAGAAATGGAAGATAATACAAATACTCTAGAGAAGATCAGCATGGACAGACAAAAGTTAAATGAAATTGAAAAAGAACTAAAAAACGAGAAAGAGCAATACAAGATCCTCCTGGAAGACACTCAGAGACAGAAAGATGCACTGGAGAAGATGTCTGATGAGATATCAAAGCAAAATGAAGAGATTGAGACAACGAAAGTTTCTCTGGAGAAAGAGAAAAGTGATATTGAAAGCAAATGGTTGGAGGTACAGAGGAAAGCTGAGGAGCTGGAAGTGCAGATTACAAAACAGAAGGAAAAGGAAGACATGGACAGAGTGGCAATGGAAGAAGAGAGAAAAGCACTGGACACTGACATTCTTGAATTCAGAAGACAGAAAGAAGAGGCTGAAAGGGAAAAGGAAGACCTGGTGGAGAAATGGCAAAAACTAGACAATCTGGGAGAACAAATGCAGAAAGAGAAAGATGAAATGGATAAAGACAAACACAAGATTATGACTGACACACTTCTACTTGAACAACGAGAGACTGAAATAATTGAAGAAAAGCAAATTCTGGAGGATGATTTGAAGAAGATAAAGGAGGAAAGAAGGGATTTAGATCGAATGAAAGTTGACCTGCAAGCTGAAACTGAACAAATTGAAGACACTCTCAGAGAGAAAATGAAACAGGAGAGAGAAGAAATTAATCAGTTAACGAATGAAATACAAGAGGAGAAGAAATATGTGGAAAAAGAGAAGGACATTACAAGTACTTTGAAGAAGGAAGTAAACCAAATGAAGGTCAATTTAGAAGTTAAAAACCGAGAGATTGAGCTTGAGAAAGAAAAGATGGAGAATGAGAGAAGTGATTTTGAGCATCTAAAGGCAGCTATGCAGAGAGAAATGGAAGATAATACAAATACTCTAGAGAAGATCAGCATGGACAGACAAAAGTTAAATGAAATTGAAAAAGAACTAAAAAATGAGAAAGAGCAATACAAGATCCTCCTGGAAGACACTCAGAGACAGAAAGATGCACTGGAGAAGATGTCTGATCAGATATCAAAGCAAAATGAAGAGATTGAGACAACGAAAGTTTCTCTGGAAAAAGAGAAAAGTGATATTGAAAGCAAATGGTTGGAGGTACAGAGGAAAGCTGAGGAGCTGGAAGTGCAGATTACAAAACAGAAGGAAAAGGAAGACATGGACAGAGTGGCAATGGAAGAAGAGAGAAAAGCACTGGACACTGACATTCTTCAATTCAGAAGACAGAAAGAAGAGGCCGAAAAGGAAAAGGAAGACATGGTGGAGAAATGGAAAGAACTAGAAAACCTGGCAGAACAAATGCAGAAAGAGAAGGATGAAATGGATAAAGACAAACACAAGATTATGACTGACACACTTCTACTTGAACAACGAGAGACTGAAATAATTGAAGAAAAGCAAATTCTGGAGGTTAATTTGAAGAAGATAATGGAGGAAAGAAGGGATTTAGATCAAATGAGAGTTGAACTGGAAGCTCAAACTGAACACATTGAAGACACTCTCAGAGAGAAAATGAAACAGGAGAGAGAAAAAATTAATCAGTTAATGAATGAAATACAAGAGGAGAAGAAATATGTGGAAAAAGAGAAGGACATTACAAGTACTTTGAAGAAGGAAGTAAACCAAATGAAGGTCAATTTAGAAGTTAAAAACCGAGAGATTGAGCTTGAGAAAGAAAAGATGGAGAATGAGAGAAGTGATTTTGAGCATCTAAAGGCAGCTATGCAGAGAGAAATGGAAGATAATACAAATGCTCTAGAGAAGATCAGCATGGACAGTAAAAAGTTAAATGAAATTGAAAAAGAACTAAAAAACGAGAAAGAGCAATACAAGATCCTCCTGGAAGACACTCAGAGACAGAAAGATGCACTGGAGAAGATGTCTGATGAGATATCAAAGCAAAATGAAGAGATTGAGACAATGAAAGCTTCTCTGGAGAAAGAGAAAAGTGATATTGAAAGCAAATGGTTGGAGATACAGAGGAAAGCTGAGGAGCTGGAAGTGCAGATTACAAAACAGAAGGAAAAGGAAGACATGGACAGAGTGGCAATGGAAGAAGAGAGAAAAGCACTGGACACTGACATTCTTGAATTCAGAAGGCAGAAAGAAGAGGCTGAAAGGGAAAAGGAAGACCTGGTGGAGAAATGGCAAAAACTAGACAATCTGGGAGAACAAATGCAGAAAGAGAAAGATGAAATGGATAAAGACAAACACAAGATTATGACTGACACACTTCTACTTGAACAACGAGAGACTGAAATAATTGAAGAAAAGCAAATTCTGGAGGATAATTTGAAGAAGATAATGGAGGAAAGAAGGGATTTAGATCAAATGAGAGTTGAACTGGAAGCTCAAACTGAACAAATTGAAGACACTCTCAGAGAGAAAATGAAACAGGAGAGAGAAAAAATTAATCAGTTAATGAATGAAATACAAGAGGAGAAGAAATATGTGGAAAAAGAGAAGGACATTACAAGTACTTTGAAGAAGGAAGTAAACCAAATGAAGGTCAATTTAGAAGTTAAAAACCGAGAGATTGAGCTTGAGAAAGAAAAGATGGAGAATGAGAGAAGTGATTTTGAGCATCTAAAGGCAGCTATGCAGAGAGAAATGGAAGATAATAAAAATGCTCTAGGGAAGATCAGCACGGACAGACAAAAGTTAAATGAAATTGAAAAAGAACTAAAAAATGAGAAAGAGCAATACAAGATCCTCCTGGAAGACACTCAGAGACAGAAAGATGCACTGGAGAAGATGTCTGATGAGATATCAAAGCAAAATGAAGAGATTGAGACAAAGAAAGCTTCTCTGGAGGAAGAGAAAAGTGATATTGAAAGCAAATGGTTGGAGATACAGAGGAAAGCTGAGGAGCTGGAAGTGCAGATTACAAAACAGAAGGAAAAGGAAGACATGGACAGAGTGGCAATTGAGGAAGAGAGAAAAGCACTGGACACTGACATCCTTGAATTCAGAAGACAGAAAGAAGAGGCCGACAAAGAAAAGAAAGACCTGGTGGAGAAATGGAAAGAACTAGACAATCTGGGAGAACAAATGCAGAAAGAGAAAGGTGAAATGGATAAAGACAAACACAAGATTATGACTGACACACTTCTACTTGAACAACGAGAGACTGAAATAATTGAAGAAAAGCAAATTCTGGAGGATAATTTGAAGAAGATAATGGAGGAAAGAAGGGATTTAGATCGAATGAGAGTTGAACTGGAAGCTGAAACTGAACAAATTGAAGACACTCTCAGAGAGAAAATGAAACAGGAGAGAGAAAAAATTAATCAGTTAATGAATGAAGTACAAGAGGAGAAGAAACATGTGGAAAAAGAGAAAGATATTACAAATACTTTGAAGAAGGAAGTAATCCAAATGAAGGTCAATTTAGAAGTTAAAAACCGAGAGATTGAGCTTGAGAAAGAAAAGATGGAGAATGAGAGAAGTGATTTTGAGCATCTAAAGGCAGCTATGCAGAGAGAAATGGAAGATAATACAAATGCTCTAGAGAAGATCAGCATGGACAGTAAAAAGTTAAATGAAATTGAAAAAGAACTAAAAAACGAGAAAGAGCAATACAAGATCCTCCTGGAAGACACTCAGAGACAGAAAGATGCACTGGAGAAGATGTCTGATGAGATATCAAAGCAAAATGAAGAGATTGAGACAATGAAAGCTTCTCTGGAGAAAGAGAAAAGTGATATTGAAAGCAAATGGTTGGAGATACAGAGGAAAGCTGAGGAGCTGGAAGTGCAGATTACAAAACAGAAGGAAAAGGAAGACATGGACAGAGTGGCAATGGAAGAAGAGAGAAAAGCACTGGACACTGACATTCTTGAATTCAGAAGGCAGAAAGAAGAGGCTGAAAGGGAAAAGGAAGACCTGGTGGAGAAATGGCAAAAACTAGACAATCTGGGAGAACAAATGCAGAAAGAGAAAGATGAAATGGATAAAGACAAACACAAGATTATGACTGACACACTTCTACTTGAACAACGAGAGACTGAAATAATTGAAGAAAAGCAAATTCTGGAGGATAATTTGAAGAAGATAATGGAGGAAAGAAGGGATTTAGATCAAATGAGAGTTGAACTGGAAGCTCAAACTGAACAAATTGAAGACACTCTCAGAGAGAAAATGAAACAGGAGAGAGAAAAAATTAATCAGTTAATGAATGAAATACAAGAGGAGAAGAAATATGTGGAAAAAGAGAAGGACATTACAAGTACTTTGAAGAAGGAAGTAAACCAAATGAAGGTCAATTTAGAAGTTAAAAACCGAGAGATTGAGCTTGAGAAAGAAAAGATGGAGAATGAGAGAAGTGATTTTGAGCATCTAAAGGCAGCTATGCAGAGAGAAATGGAAGATAATAAAAATGCTCTAGGGAAGATCAGCACGGACAGACAAAAGTTAAATGAAATTGAAAAAGAACTAAAAAATGAGAAAGAGCAATACAAGATCCTCCTGGAAGACACTCAGAGACAGAAAGATGCACTGGAGAAGATGTCTGATGAGATATCAAAGCAAAATGAAGAGATTGAGACAAAGAAAGCTTCTCTGGAGGAAGAGAAAAGTGATATTGAAAGCAAATGGTTGGAGATACAGAGGAAAGCTGAGGAGCTGGAAGTGCAGATTACAAAACAGAAGGAAAAGGAAGACATGGACAGAGTGGCAATTGAGGAAGAGAGAAAAGCACTGGACACTGACATCCTTGAATTCAGAAGACAGAAAGAAGAGGCCGACAAAGAAAAGAAAGACCTGGTGGAGAAATGGAAAGAACTAGACAATCTGGGAGAACAAATGCAGAAAGAGAAAGGTGAAATGGATAAAGACAAACACAAGATTATGACTGACACACTTCTACTTGAACAACGAGAGACTGAAATAATTGAAGAAAAGCAAATTCTGGAGGATAATTTGAAGAAGATAATGGAGGAAAGAAGGGATTTAGATCGAATGAGAGTTGAACTGGAAGCTGAAACTGAACAAATTGAAGACACTCTCAGAGAGAAAATGAAACAGGAGAGAGAAAAAATTAATCAGTTAATGAATGAAGTACAAGAGGAGAAGAAACATGTGGAAAAAGAGAAAGATATTACAAATACTTTGAAGAAGGAAGTAATCCAAATGAAGGTCAATTTAGAAGTTAAAAACCGAGAGATTGAGCTTGAGAAAGAAAAGATGGAGAATGAGAGAAGTGATTTTGAGCATCTAAAGGCAGCTATGCAGAGAGAAATGGAAGATAATACAAATGCTCTAGAGAAGATCAGCATGGACAGACAAAAGTTAAATGAAATTGAAAAAGAACTAAAAAACGAGAAAGAGCATTATAAGATCCTCCTGGAAGACACTCAGAGACAGAAAGATGCACTGGAGAAGATGTCTGATGAGATATCAAAGCAAAATGAAGAGATTGAGACAACGAAAGTTTCTCTGGAGAAAGGGAAAAGTGATATTGAAAGCAAATGGTTGGAGATACAGAGGAAAGCTGAGGAGCTGGAAGTGCAGATTACAAAACAGAAGGAAAAGGAAGACATGGACAGAGTGGCAATTGAGGAAGATAGAAAAGCACTGGACACTGATATTCTTGAATTCAGAAGGCAGAAAGAAGAGGCTGAAAAGGAAAAGGAAGACCTGGTGGAGAAATGGCAAGAACTAGACAATCTGGGAGAACAAATGCAGAAAGAGAAAGATGAAATGGATAAAGACAAACACAAGATTATGACTGACACACTTCTACTTGAACAACGAGAGACTGAAATAATTGAAGAAAAGCAAATTCTGGAGGATAATTTGAAGAAGATAATGGAGGAAAGAAGGGATTTAGATCGAATGAGAGTTGAACTGGAAGCTCAAACTGAACACATTGAAGACACTCTCAGAGAGAAAATGAAACAGGAGAGAGAAGAAATTAATCAGTTAATGAATGAAATACAAGAGGAGAAGAAATATGTGGAAAAAGAGAAGGACATTACAAGTACTTTGAAGAAGGAAGTAAACCAAATGAAGGTCAATTTAGAAGTTAAAAACCGAGAGATTGAGCTTGAGAAAGAAAAGATGGAGAATGAGAGAAGTGATTTTGAGCATCTAAAGGCAGCTATGCAGAGAGAAATGGAAGATAATACAAATGCTCTAGAGAAGATCAGCATGGACAGTAAAAAGTTAAATGAAATTGAAAAAGAACTAAAAAACGAGAAAGAGCAATACAAGATCCTCCTGGAAGACACTCAGAGACAGAAAGATGCACTGGAGAAGATGTCTGATGAGATATCAAAGCAAAATGAAGAGATTGAGACAATGAAAGCTTCTCTGGAGAAAGAGAAAAGTGATATTGAAAGCAAATGGTTGGAGATACAGAGGAAAGCTGAGGAGCTGGAAGTGCAGATTACAAAACAGAAGGAAAAGGAAGACATGGACAGAGTGGCAATGGAAGAAGAGAGAAAAGCACTGGACACTGACATTCTTGAATTCAGAAGGCAGAAAGAAGAGGCTGAAAGGGAAAAGGAAGACCTGGTGGAGAAATGGCAAAAACTAGACAATCTGGGAGAACAAATGCAGAAAGAGAAAGATGAAATGGATAAAGACAAACACAAGATTATGACTGACACACTTCTACTTGAACAACGAGAGACTGAAATAATTGAAGAAAAGCAAATTCTGGAGGATAATTTGAAGAAGATAATGGAGGAAAGAAGGGATTTAGATCAAATGAGAGTTGAACTGGAAGCTCAAACTGAACAAATTGAAGACACTCTCAGAGAGAAAATGAAACAGGAGAGAGAAAAAATTAATCAGTTAATGAATGAAATACAAGAGGAGAAGAAATATGTGGAAAAAGAGAAGGACATTACAAGTACTTTGAAGAAGGAAGTAAACCAAATGAAGGTCAATTTAGAAGTTAAAAACCGAGAGATTGAGCTTGAGAAAGAAAAGATGGAGAATGAGAGAAGTGATTTTGAGCATCTAAAGGCAGCTATGCAGAGAGAAATGGAAGATAATAAAAATGCTCTAGGGAAGATCAGCACGGACAGACAAAAGTTAAATGAAATTGAAAAAGAACTAAAAAATGAGAAAGAGCAATACAAGATCCTCCTGGAAGACACTCAGAGACAGAAAGATGCACTGGAGAAGATGTCTGATGAGATATCAAAGCAAAATGAAGAGATTGAGACAAAGAAAGCTTCTCTGGAGGAAGAGAAAAGTGATATTGAAAGCAAATGGTTGGAGATACAGAGGAAAGCTGAGGAGCTGGAAGTGCAGATTACAAAACAGAAGGAAAAGGAAGACATGGACAGAGTGGCAATTGAGGAAGAGAGAAAAGCACTGGACACTGACATCCTTGAATTCAGAAGACAGAAAGAAGAGGCCGACAAAGAAAAGAAAGACCTGGTGGAGAAATGGAAAGAACTAGACAATCTGGGAGAACAAATGCAGAAAGAGAAAGGTGAAATGGATAAAGACAAACACAAGATTATGACTGACACACTTCTACTTGAACAACGAGAGACTGAAATAATTGAAGAAAAGCAAATTCTGGAGGATAATTTGAAGAAGATAATGGAGGAAAGAAGGGATTTAGATCGAATGAGAGTTGAACTGGAAGCTGAAACTGAACAAATTGAAGACACTCTCAGAGAGAAAATGAAACAGGAGAGAGAAAAAATTAATCAGTTAATGAATGAAGTACAAGAGGAGAAGAAACATGTGGAAAAAGAGAAAGATATTACAAATACTTTGAAGAAGGAAGTAATCCAAATGAAGGTCAATTTAGAAGTTAAAAACCGAGAGATTGAGCTTGAGAAAGAAAAGATGGAGAATGAGAGAAGTGATTTTGAGCATCTAAAGGCAGCTATGCAGAGAGAAATGGAAGATAATACAAATGCTCTAGAGAAGATCAGCATGGACAGACAAAAGTTAAATGAAATTGAAAAAGAACTAAAAAACGAGAAAGAGCATTATAAGATCCTCCTGGAAGACACTCAGAGACAGAAAGATGCACTGGAGAAGATGTCTGATGAGATATCAAAGCAAAATGAAGAGATTGAGACAACGAAAGTTTCTCTGGAGAAAGGGAAAAGTGATATTGAAAGCAAATGGTTGGAGATACAGAGGAAAGCTGAGGAGCTGGAAGTGCAGATTACAAAACAGAAGGAAAAGGAAGACATGGACAGAGTGGCAATTGAGGAAGATAGAAAAGCACTGGACACTGATATTCTTGAATTCAGAAGGCAGAAAGAAGAGGCTGAAAAGGAAAAGGAAGACCTGGTGGAGAAATGGCAAGAACTAGACAATCTGGGAGAACAAATGCAGAAAGAGAAAGATGAAATGGATAAAGACAAACACAAGATTATGACTGACACACTTCTACTTGAACAACGAGAGACTGAAATAATTGAAGAAAAGCAAATTCTGGAGGATAATTTGAAGAAGATAATGGAGGAAAGAAGGGATTTAGATCGAATGAGAGTTGAACTGGAAGCTCAAACTGAACACATTGAAGACACTCTCAGAGAGAAAATGAAACAGGAGAGAGAAGAAATTAATCAGTTAATGAATGAAATACAAGAGGAGAAGAAATATGTGGAAAAAGAGAAGGACATTACAAGTACTTTGAAGAAGGAAGTAAACCAAATGAAGGTCAATTTAGAAGTTAAAAACCGAGAGATTGAGCTTGAGAAAGAAAAGATGGAGAATGAGAGAAGTGATTTTGAGCATCTAAAGGCAGCTATGCAGAGAGAAATGGAAGATAATACAAATACTCTAGAGAAGATCAGCATGGACAGACAAAAGTTAAATGAAATTGAAAAAGAACTAAAAAACGAGAAAAAGCAATACAAGATCCTCCTGGAAGACACTCAGAGACAGAAAGATGCACTGGAGAAGATGTCTGATGAGATATCAAAGCAAAATGAAGAGATTGAGACAATGAAAGCTTCTCTGGAGAAAGAGAAAAGTGATATTGAAAGCAAATGGTTGGAGATACAGAGGAAAGCTGAGGAGCTGGAAGTGCAGATTACAAAACAGAAGGAAAAGGAAGACATGGACAGAGTGGCAATTGAGGAAGAGAGAAAAGCACTGGACACTGACATCCTTGAATTCAGAAGACAGAAAGAAGAGGCCGAAAAGGAAAAGGAAGACCTGGTGGAGAAATGGAAAGAACTAGACAATCTGGGAGAACAAATGCAGAAAGAGAAAGATGAAATGGATAAAGACAAACACAAGATTATGACTGACACACTTCTACTTGAACAACGAGAGACTGAAATAATTGAAGAAAAGCAAATTCTGGAGGATGATTTGAAGAAGATAAAGGAGGAAAGAAGGGATTTAGATCGAATGAAAGTTGACCTGCAAGCTGAAACTGAACAAATTGAAGACACTCTCAGAGAGAAAATGAAACAGGAGAGAGAAGAAATTAATCAGTTAACGAATGAAATACAAGAGGAGAAGAAATATGTGGAAAAAGAGAAGGACATTACAAGTACTTTGAAGAAGGAAGTAAACCAAATGAAGGTCAATTTAGAAGTTAAAAACCGAGAGATTGAGCTTGAGAAAGAAAAGATGGAGAATGAGAGAAGTGATTTTGAGCATCTAAAGGCAGCTATGCAGAGAGAAATGGAAGATAATACAAATACTCTAGAGAAGATCAGCATGGACAGACAAAAGTTAAATGAAATTGAAAAAGAACTAAAAAATGAGAAAGAGCAATACAAGATCCTCCTGGAAGACACTCAGAGACAGAAAGATGCACTGGAGAAGATGTCTGATCAGATATCAAAGCAAAATGAAGAGATTGAGACAACGAAAGTTTCTCTGGAGAAAGAGAAAAGTGATATTGAAAGCAAATGGTTGGAGGTACAGAGGAAAGCTGAGGAGCTGGAAGTGCAGATTACAAAACAGAAGGAAAAGGAAGACATGGACAGAGTGGCAATGGAAGAAGAGAGAAAAGCACTGGACACTGACATTCTTGAATTCAGAAGACAGAAAGAAGAGGCTGAAAGGGAAAAGGAAGACCTGGTGGAGAAATGTCAAAAACTAGACAATCTGGGAGAACAAATGCAGAAAGAGAAAGATGAAATGGATAAAGACAAACACAAGATTATGACTGACACACTTCTACTTGAACAACGAGAGACTGAAATAATTGAAGAAAAGCAAATTCTGGAGGATGATTTGAAGAAGATAAAGGAGGAAAGAAGGGATTTAGATCGAATGAAAGTTGACCTGCAAGCTGAAACTGAACAAATTGAAGACACTCTCAGAGAGAAAATGAAACAGGAGAGAGAAGAAATTAATCAGTTAACGAATGAAATACAAGAGGAGAAGAAATATGTGGAAAAAGAGAAGGACATTACAAGTACTTTGAAGAAGGAAGTAAACCAAATGAAGGTCAATTTAGAAGTTAAAAACCGAGAGATTGAGCTTGAGAAAGAAAAGATGGAGAATGAGAGAAGTGATTTTGAGCATCTAAAGGCAGCTATGCAGAGAGAAATGGAAGATAATACAAATACTCTAGAGAAGATCAGCATGGACAGACAAAAGTTAAATGAAATTGAAAAAGAACTAAAAAATGAGAAAGAGCAATACAAGATCCTCCTGGAAGACACTCAGAGACAGAAAGATGCACTGGAGAAGATGTCTGATCAGATATCAAAGCAAAATGAAGAGATTGAGACAACGAAAGTTTCTCTGGAGAAAGAGAAAAGTGATATTGAAAGCAAATGGTTGGAGGTACAGAGGAAAGCTGAGGAGCTGGAAGTGCAGATTACAAAACAGAAGGAAAAGGAAGACATGGACAGAGTGGCAATGGAAGAAGAGAGAAAAGCACTGGACACTGACATTCTTGAATTCAGAAGACAGAAAGAAGAGGCTGAAAGGGAAAAGGAAGACCTGGTGGAGAAATGTCAAAAACTAGACAATCTGGGAGAACAAATGCAGAAAGAGAAAGATGAAATGGATAAAGACAAACACAAGATTATGACTGACACACTTCTACTTGAACAACGAGAGACTGAAATAATTGAAGAAAAGCAAATTCTGGAGGATAATTTGAAGAAGATAATGGAGGAAAGAAGGGATTTAGATCGAATGAGAGTTGAACTGGAAGCTCAAACTGAACAAATTGAAGACACTCTCAGAGAGAAAATGAAACAGGAGAGAGAAAACATTAATCAGTTAATGAATGAAATACAAGAGGAGAAGAAATATGTGGAAAAAGAGAAAGACATTACAAGTACTTTGAAGAAGGAAGTAAACCAAATGAAGGTCAATTTAGAAGTTAAAAACCGAGAGATTGAGCTTGAGAAAGAAAAGATGGAGAATGAGAGAAGTGATTTTGAGCATCTAAAGGCAGCTATGCAGAGAGAAATGGAAGATAATAAAAATGCTCTAGGGAAGATCAGCACGGACAGACAAAAGTTAAATGAAATTGAAAAAGAACTAAAAAATGAGAAAGAGCAATACAAGATCCTCCTGGAAGACACTCAGAGACAGAAAGATGCACTGGAGAAGATGTCTGATGAGATATCAAAGCAAAATGAAGAGATTGAGACAAAGAAAGCTTCTCTGGAGAAAGAGAAAAGTGATATTGAAAGCAAATGGTTGGAGATACAGAGGAAAGCTGAGGAGCTGGAAGTGCAGATTACAAAACAGAAGGAAAAGGAAGACATGGACAGAGTGGCAATTGAGGAAGAGAGAAAAGCACTGGACACTGACATCCTTGAATTCAGAAGACAGAAAGAAGAGGCCGACAAAGAAAAGAAAGACCTGGTGGAGAAATGGAAAGAACTAGACAATCTGGGAGAACAAATGCAGAAAGAGAAAGGTGAAATGGATAAAGACAAACACAAGATTATGACTGACACACTTCTACTTGAACAACGAGAGACTGAAATAATTGAAGAAAAGCAAATTCTGGAGGATAATTTGAAGAAGATAATGGAGGAAAGAAGGGATTTAGATCAAATGAGAGTTGACCTGCAAGCTCAAACTGAACAAATTGAAGACACTCTCAGAGAGAAAATGAAACAGGAGAGAGAAGAAATTAATCAGTTAATGAATGAAATACAAGAGGAGAAGAAATATGTGGAAAAAGAGAAGGACATTACAAGTACTTTGAAGAAGGAAGTAAACCAAATGAAGGTCAATTTAGAAGTTAAAAACCGAGAGATTGAGCTTGAGAAAGAAAAGATGGAGAATGAGAGAAGTGATTTTGAGCATCTAAAGGCAGCTATGCAGAGAGAAATGGAAGATAATACAAATGCTCTAGAGAAGATCAGCATGGACAGACAAAAGTTAAATGAAATTGAAAAAGAACTAAAAAACGAGAAAGAGCAATACAAGATCCTCCTGGAAGACACTCAGAGACAGAAAGATGCACTGGAGAAGATGTCTGATGAGATATCAAAGCAAAATGAAGAGATTGAGACAATGAAAGCTTCTCTGGAGAAAGAGAAAAGTGATATTGAAAGCAAATGGTTGGAGATACAGAGGAAAGCTGAGGAGCTGGAAGTGCAGATTACAAAACAGAAGGAAAAGGAAGACATGGACAGAGTGGCAATTGAGGAAGAGAGAAAAGCACTGGACACTGACATCCTTGAATTCAGAAGACAGAAAGAAGAGGCCGACAAAGAAAAGAAAGACCTGGTGGAGAAATGGAAAGAACTAGACAATCTGGGAGAACAAATGCAGAAAGAGAAAGGTGAAATGGATAATGACAAACACAAGATTATGACTGACACACTTCTACTTGAACAACGAGAGACTGAAATAATTGAAGAAAAGCAAATTCTGGAGGATAATTTGAAGAAGATAATGGAGGAAAGAAGGGATTTAGATCAAATGAGAGTTGACCTGCAAGCTCAAACTGAACAAATTGAAGACACTCTCAGAGAGAAAATGAAACAGGAGAGAGAAGAAATTAATCAGTTAATGAATGAAATACAAGAGGAGAAGAAATATGTGGAAAAAGAGAAGGACATTACAAGTACTTTGAAGAAGGAAGTAAACCAAATGAAGGTCAATTTAGAAGTTAAAAACCGAGAGATTGAGCTTGAGAAAGAAAAGATGGAGAATGAGAGAAGTGATTTTGAGCATCTAAAGGCAGCTATGCAGAGAGAAATGGAAGATAATACAAATGCTCTAGAGAAGATCAGCATGGACAGACAAAAGTTAAATGAAATTGAAAAAGAACTAAAAAACGAGAAAGAGCAATACAAGATCCTCCTGGAAGACACTCAGAGACAGAAAGATGCACTGGAGAAGATGTCTGATGAGATATCAAAGCAAAATGAAGAGATTGAGACAATGAAAGCTTCTCTGGAGAAAGAGAAAAGTGATATTGAAAGCAAATGGTTGGAGATACAGAGGAAAGCTGAGGAGCTGGAAGTGCAGATTACAAAACAGAAGGAAAAGGAAGACATGGACAGAGTGGCAATTGAGGAAGAGAGAAAAGCACTGGACACTGACATCCTTGAATTCAGAAGACAGAAAGAAGAGGCCGACAAAGAAAAGAAAGACCTGGTGGAGAAATGGAAAGAACTAGACAATCTGGGAGAACAAATGCAGAAAGAGAAAGGTGAAATGGATAATGACAAACACAAGATTATGACTGACACACTTATACTTGAACAACGAGAGACTGAAATAATTGAAGAAAAGCAAATTCTGGAGGATAATTTGAAGAAGATAATGGAGGAAAGAAGGGATTTAGATCAAATGAGAGTTGACCTGCAAGCTCAAACTGAACAAATTGAAGACACTCTCAGAGAGAAAATGAAACAGGAGAGAGAAGAAATTAATCAGTTAATGAATGAAATACAAGAGGAGAAGAAATATGTGGAAAAAGAGAAGGACATTACAAGTACTTTGAAGAAGGAAGTAAACCAAATGAAGGTCAATTTAGAAGTTAAAAACCGAGAGATTGAGCTTGAGAAAGAAAAGATGGAGAATGAGAGAAGTGATTTTGAGCATCTAAAGGCAGCTATGCAGAGAGAAATGGAAGATAATACAAATGCTCTAGAGAAGATCAGCATGGACAGACAAAAGTTAAATGAAATTGAAAAAGAACTAAAAAATGAGAAAGAGCAATACAAGATCCTCCTGGAAGACACTCAGAGACAGAAAGATGCACTGGAGAAGATGTCTGATGAGATATCAAAGCAAAATGAAGAGATTGAGACAATGAAAGCTTCTCTGGAGAAAGAGAAAAGTGATATTAAAAGCAAATGGTTGGAGATACAGAGGAAAGCTGAGGAGCTGGAAGTGCAGATTACAAAACAGAAGAAAAAGGAAGACATGGACAGAGTGGCAATGGAAGAAGAGAGAAAAGCGCTGGACACTGACATTCTTGAATTCAGAAGGCAGAAAGAAGAGGCTGAAAAGGAAAAGGAAGACCTGGTGGAGAAATGGCAAGAACTAGACAATCTGGGAGAACAAATGCAGAAAGAGAAAGATGAAATGGATAAAGACAAACACAAGATTATGACTGACACACTTCTACTTGAACAACGAGAGACTGAAATAATTGAAGAAAAGCAAATTCTGGAGGATAATTTGAAGAAGATAATGGAGGAAAGAAGGGATTTAGATCGAATGAGAGTTGAACTGGAAGCTCAAACTGAACACATTGAAGACACTCTCAGAGAGAAAATGAAACAGGAGAGAGAAGAAATTAATCAGTTAATGAATGAAATACAAGAGGAGAAGAAATATGTGGAAAAAGAGAAGGACATTACAAGTACTTTGAAGAAGGAAGTAAACCAAATGAAGGTCAATTTAGAAGTTAAAAACCGAGAGATTGAGCTTGAGAAAGAAAAGATGGAGAATGAGAGAAGTGATTTCGAGCATCTAAAGGCAGCTATGCAGAGAGAAATGGAAGATAATAAAAATGCTCTAGAGAAGATCAGCATGGACAGACAAAAGTTAAATGAAATTGAAAAAGAACTAAAAAACGAGAAAGAGCATTATAAGATCCTCCTGGAAGACACTCAGAGACAGAAAGATGCACTGGAGAAGATGTCTGATGAGATATCAAAGCAAAATGAAGAGATTGAGACAATGAAAGCTTCTCTGGAGAAAGAGAAAAGTGATATTGAAAGCAAATGGTTGGAGATACAGAGGAAAGCTGAGGAGCTGGAAGTGCAGATTACAAAACAGAAGGAAAAGGAAGACATGGACAGAGTGGCAATGGAAGAAGAGAGAAAAGCGCTGGACACTGACATTCTTGAATTCAGAAGGCAGAAAGAAGAGGCTGAAAGGGAAAAGGAAGACCTGGTGGAGAAATGGCAAGAACTAGACAATCTGGGAGAACAAATGCAGAAAGAGAAAGATGAAATGGATAAAGACAAAAACAAGATTATGACTGACACACTTCTACTTGAACAACGAGAGACTGAAATAATTGAAGAAAAGCAAATTCTGGAGGATAATTTGAAGAAGATAATGGAGGAAAGAAGGGATTTAGATCGAATGAGAGTTGAACTGGAAGCTCAAACTGAACAAATTGAAGACACTCTCAGAGAGAAAATGAAACAGGAGAGAGAAGAAATTAATCAGTTAATGAATGAAATACAAGAGGAGAAGAAATATGTGGAAAAAGAGAAGGACATTACAAGTACTTTGAAGAAGGAAGTAAACCAAATGAAGGTCAATTTAGAAGTTAAAAACCGAGAGATTGAGCTTGAGAAAGAAAAGATGGAGAATGAGAGAAGTGATTTTGAGCATCTAAAGGCAGCTATGCAGAGAGAAATGGAAGATAATACAAATGCTCTAGAGAAGATCAGCATGGACAGACAAAAGTTAAATGAAATTGAAAAAGAACTAAAAAACGACATGGACAGAGTGGCAATGGAAGAAGAGAGAAAAGCGCTGGACACTGACATTCTTGAATTCAGAAGGCAGAAAGAAGAGGCTGAAAAGGAAAAGGAAGACCTGGTGGAGAAATGGCAAGAACTAGACAATCTGGGAGAACAAATGCATAAAGAGAAAGATGAAATGGATAAAGACAAACACAAGATTATGACTGACACACTTCTACTTGAACAACGAGAGACTGAAATAAATGCTCTAGAGAAGATCAGCATGGACAGACAAAAGTTAAATGAAATTGAAAAAGAACTAAAAAATGAGAAAGAGCAATACAAGATCCTCCTGGAAGACACTCAGAGACAGAAAGATGCACTGGAGAAGATGTCTGATGAGATATCAAAGCAAAATGAAGAGATTGAGACAAAGAAAGCTTCTCTGGAGCAAGAGAAAGGTGATATTGAAAGCAAATGGTTGGAGATACAGAGGAAAGCCGAGGAGCTGGAAATGCAGCTTGCAAAATACAAGGAAATGGAGGAGCTGAATAGGAGAGAAGTCGAAGAAAAGACAAAAACACTAGAAACAGAAAGTATTCATGTCGTGACCCAGAAAAGAATCATCAAAAAAGAAAAGGAAGACTTGGAGATGAAGCTGCTTGAGCTAAATTCTTTGCAGGAAGAAGTGCAAAGCCAAAAGAGTGTAATTGACAAAAGTAAAAATGAGGCACTGAATATGAAATTGCAACTGCACCTAAAGGAAAGTGAAATAAATATCCAGGAACAAAGTTTGAATGATGATTTGAGAAGAATGATGGAAGAGAGGAGTGACCTGAATAAGATGAAGACTGCCCTTGAAGCTGAACAGCAAAAAAAGGAACAAATCTTTATTGAGCAAGTGAAAAATGAAAGAGAGAAACTTGATCAATTAATGAATGAAATACAAAGAGAAAAGAAAGACATGGAAAACAGTAAGGAGGAAATGAACAACATAAAGGAACAACTGGAACAAAATAAAATCAAACTTTTTGAACAACAAGAGATCAACCTTCTTGAAGAAGAAACAAACAAGAAATTACAGAAACTTGGACAACTTGAACTTAACATTCAGCAGAAAGAAGATGAAATGGCTCTTGAACAAAAGAAACTACAACATGAAAAGAAAGAAAGTAAGAGGAAAAAACACACTTTAGAAATCCATAGAGGAGATTTCGCACAGACAGGGCCTGAAGAAGGAATAACTCAGATGCTTGATACAGACGTAATTCTCACTTCTGCTGTGCAAATTTCTACAGTTGATCTGAGTGAGACAAAAGACAATCAAGACCAACAGACACAAATAACAGACATACCAGTGAAGCCAGAAATATTAGAGAAAAAAGGTGATGGTGTGGAGTTTAGAACAACACAGGTTACAAAGCTAAAACCAAGAGGTGGTAAGCTAGCCCAAATCACTGATGAACTTGAAAAAAGAATAATTATTTTACGGGAAGAGGAGAGGAACATGGCTCTGCAGATTCTGAAGCAGAAAGAGAATCTGGTTCAGGTAGAAGCAGAGACACACAAAGTAAAAGAGGAACTCAATAAACAAGAAGAACTGCTGCACATCACAAAAGCTGAGTTGGACCAATTCAAAGCTGAATTTCAAAGGCTTCAATATGTAACTGAAAGCTCTGAAATTAGCTCAGACCTTAAGCCGATTCAAATGCACGGGATTATGGTAGACATTTACACACAGACGTGTGAAGATGACAGTGTAACACCAGCAGAAAAGGTACCATCATCTGTGGCAAGATGGAAAAAAGACCCAGCAGTTTCTACAGAAGAACCTGCAAGGGATGAGACTGATAGCCTAATAGAATCATTCAAATTGGTGAAGACGAAAGCTGACATGCCAAAGATGGAGAAAGAGCAAATCATAGAAAGAGAGTGGACTGAACTAGTGCAATATAAAGAAGCACTTGAGAGACAACAAGACGAGATACAAACATGCAAACAAAATATAGAGAACGAGAAGATAGAATTAGAAACAGTGAAGGAGAACATGGCAAAAGACATGGAAATTCTGATGGAGGAGGCAAAACAGACAAAGGAAAAAGCAGAGGAAACTGAATTCCAGTTACAGAAACAGAAGAAAGAACTGGAATATATCTCAGATGAGATTAGAAACAAGACAGAAGAGCTGAGTTTGATCAATATGATGATACAGAGGGTGAAACAAGAAATGGATATGAAATCCAGCAAAGACATGAACCTTGAACAAGTCGAGATAAGCATGCATAAAGACATAGACAAGCAGATCAGACTTGATATGGAGAGACAAAAAGAAGGGCTACAACCTGTTCAACAGAACATAGAAAATGAGGCATGTGAACTAGAAACCAGAGTAACAGGAACAGAGGGCACAGAGAACATCATATTGGAACTCATCAGGGAGAAAGAAAGAGCTGAAGAAATGGTGGTCCAACTTACCAAGGAACAGAAAGAAATTCAAAACATTATGGATGAGACAAATCAGAAGAAAATTGAGTTAGAACTGATCAATAAGGAACTTCAAGCCGAAAAGGAAGAAATGAAGCGCAGCATTAAACTAAAAGAACAGAATTTGGAAAAGATTAGAAATGCCACAGAGATTAAAGCTAAACAGCTTCAGAGCAAAACAGCAGAGCTTGAAGATATGAAAACTGTGCTGTCAAATGAAAAAGAAAACATTGAAAAAATCAAAGCAGAGTTAGAAAAGGAGAAATATCAACTGACACAAATGAAAGAAGAATTAAAGACACGTAGACAAGACAGAGAAATAGGAACCATAAGTGAGGAAAGAGATGATATGAATCAAATCAAGACAGCTGAAGTGAGACAGACAGAAGAAAAGGGCACTTTTGAACTGCGAAAGGATGAGGCAGAGCACTTAACAGAATTGCTGAGAACTGAGAAAGAGAATACACAGAAGCTTGAGGCTGAACTTCGAAAAAATCTAAAAGAATTTGAGAACATGAGGGAACAAATAGAAAGAGAAAGGGAAAGTCTTGAACTGGAAAAGGCTAAATCACAGCAACAGATGGTGAGCATGGGAAGTATTTTGGATGGTTTCAAGAAGGACAATGAAAAGGCAAAAGACATGATTAATCAATTTCAAGAAGAGAGAATAAAGAATGAGGGAATCCTTGAAGAAGCCATGACAAAGATTGATAATTTGAAGCTTATGAATGAGAATTTGGAGAGACAGAAAACAGAACTACAGTGCCAAAACCAGCTCCTCGAAGAACACAAGCGTGATCTACAAATAAAATTGCAAGAGTTACAGAAACAATTAGAAGAAATTCATTTGAAAATACATGGAGAAAAAGACAATATTGAGAGAGAGTACAGAGAAGAAGAGCTAGAAGCTCTAAAGGAGACTAGGAAAGAAATCATGAGGCAGAAAATGAAAATGGAAATTGATTTACAAACCAGAAACAATGAATTCATGCTCCTTCAAGAGGAATTAAAAAACAAGAGTAAGATCATGGATGAACTGAGGGCCACTATGGCTATGGAGAAAAGTGAGCTTGATGAAAAGAGGGATGAATTATATAAACAAAAGCAATATTTGGATGGTATGTTAAAAAAATCTGAGGGAGAGTTGGAAGAGGCACGTGCTGAAATTGAAATGCAGCGACAACAAATAAATGAGCACATTGAGCAAACTGTTAAGGAAAAGTTAAGCACAGAGATGGAGCACATTGAAAAAATTAGAACCCAGTTAGATGACCAAAGACGTGAACTAGAAGATGAGAAGCAGAAACTAAGAAACAAAGAGAATGACCTGAAACAGATTGAGTCTGAGCTACAAAGGAAGAAAACTGAAGTAGAGAAGTTCATGAAAGAAGTAATGAAAGAGAGGGAGAAGCTTGAGACTGTGGCCATTGAACAGCAGACGGAGAAGGAGCAGATTGAGGCTATCATTGGGGTCACCAAGAAAAAACAAAAACACCTAGAAGATGAGCTGGAAAGCCAATTGCAAAATGTTAGAAACACCCAGGACATACTCACAAAGGAGAAAACTGATCTGGATCAAATGAAGGTGGAAATACAGAGGAAAAGAGAGTACTTAGATGATCTCATTACAAAGCAACAAAATGAATTTGAAATTAGGGAGAATGACATTCAGAGAGAAAGAGAAACTCTGGAGAAGATAAATGCTGACTTGGAAAAGCTGACCAGTGAAATAAATAAAGAGAGAGGAGAACTGAACATCAAGAGAGACAGACTTGAGCACTGGGAAACAGAACTACAGATAAAGCAAGCTGAGACTGAGGTGTTAAGGGACACTCTGTTAGCTGAGAAATTTCAGCTTGAGAGAACACAGTCAGAAATGCAACAACATCAATCTGAGACACATGCCATCCTGGAAGCCACCAGAAAAGAGCGCTATGAAGCAGATCAGGTGAAATATGAAACTGAACAGAAGCTAAAGGAGATTGAGAATATGATGCATGGATCACTGAGAACAGAAAAGGGCGAATGGGATCAGTTACAAAGTGAATTGCAACATGAGAGGAGAGAAATAGAGAGAGACAAGCAGATACTAAACAGGTTAAAGGATGAGCTTGACCAAAAGCGATCTGATTTAAATAAAGAGGAAGAGAGAATTAAGATGGACAGACAAAACATCCAAAAGGAGGCAAATAGCTTGGAGAAAATGAAAGCAGATGTGCAAAGAAAAGCTAAGAACATTGAAAGGTCAATGGAGGAGACACAGGCAGAGAAACTACAATTGGAGGAAATGACTATTCTCCTCAATAAAGAAAAGGAAGACTTTCAGAGTATTATTGAGAAGACCAAGAGGCATGCGGCAGAAATACAAACAATGCAAGCTGAGTTAGAAAGACAGAAACAAGAATTTGAAGTGAAGATACTGTTGCTTCAGGGTGAAAAGAATGAACTAGAGAGAAGGAAAGCAGACACTGAGACACTCAGAGAGAATCTGGAGAAGCAGATGGCAGAACAAAAAGAAAAGGGTATCATGACAAAGACAGACTTACAACATCAGAAGGGAACTTTGGAACAGCTGAATGCCGACATATTGATGCAAAGAGAAACTTTGGAAAAGGAAAAGAACGAAATAAGACTCCGGGATTATGAAGTAGAGAACAAACTGAAGAAGGTGGAAGAACAATGGAGGGAAATTAAAGTCTTTAGAGATGCTGTTATGATGGAAAAAAATCAGCTTGAAAAGAGACAACAGGAGCTGGATAACGTGGTGGAGCAAATCAGAAAGGACAGAAATGATCTAGAGACCATGAGAAATGAAATTGAAGAAAAAAGACAGCAGCTCAAAGAAACCATTCAGGAAAGTGAAAAACAAAAAATACAAAAACAGACCATTAAGAATATTGGGGAAGACATGGAGGAGACAGTGAAAGAGAGGAAAGGGGCAGCTGAAATTGCCTTACAGTTTGCAAAAGAAAGAGAAGAGCTTGAGAGCATCACCACAGAAGTACAGAAGAAAAATAAGGACCTAGAGGAAGTTAATGCTGAAATACAAAGATTCCAACATGACATAATAATCAAGAAAAACCTGTATGAAAAAGAGATGAGTACAATGCAACACAAAAAAGCTGACTTACAGAGGGAATTGGAAGAATTAGATGCCAAGGTGAAGCAACTGAGGAAAGAGACAGAGACAACAATTCTAGACAAACAAAAGGAGATGTTTAAACAAGCTGAGCAACTGCTCGGAAGTGAAACTGAGGCACTGGAAAGAGATACAGGACTAGAATTGAGAAAACAAGAACTAGCTCTATATCAAACTGAACTCTATAAACAAAGGGATGAACTGCTAGACTTGAAGAGCATGGTCACAAAAGAAAGGAATGAGCTTGAAGCAAGGCAGCTTGAGCTAAATCAGCAGCAGCAAGAGGTGAATGATACAATTGAAGCCATAAGGAGGGAGAGAAATATAATTAAACAAGAGAGGTCTGAATTTGATGAAGAGAAAAATACATTTAAGAGAAGCATGCAAATAAAGAAAGAGGAGCTTGAAGAGCTAAAAAATCTTATTCAGAAGGACATGGAGGAAATTGAAGACTGTAAAGAGCGCCTGAAGAACGAGAAGAGTCATATTGAACATGACAGAGCTGATCTAGACAGACAAAGGGAGCTAGTAGAACTTGCCCAACAAAAAATACACCATGAGAGAACTTTACTACAACAGGAAAAAACACTGATGCAGAAAGAGACAGGACGAGATAGGGAGAACATCACAAAGAAGACACAAGGTGAATTGGATGAGATGGAATTCCGACTTGAAGAGCTTAAAAAGGAGATGGACAACATCACCGAGCAGACAAACAGGAAGCAAAGAGAGCTGAGAATGCTTAATGAGGAAATACATAAAAAGAAACGAGTCCTAGAACATTACCAAGAAATATTTCAAGTACGTGAGCAGGCTGGAGAAAAAGAGACTCACTCGCTGCCTGAGGAGAGTCTCAGTATTTCAAAGGAAAATGTTGAGAAACTGAAAGAGCAGGAACATCCTGAAGACAAACAAAGGCTAAGACTAGACCATGTACAAGATGCTCAAACACAAACATATGAGCAGGACTTGGAGGAATGCTATGGCAGTGAAAAAATTAAAATAGAGCAAGACATAGTAATGGCAAGGGAACAAGAAACCTCAGGTCATTTCACTGTGATGGAAGAAACATATGATCCGAACCAATATGAGGACAAAGTTCTTCCTCAGGAGGACGGAAAAGAAATTCTAAGGAAGTCACTGAGGTCAGAAACGGCAGAGCTACAGCAAATGAAGACAACTGCGCTGAATAAGAGGGATGAACTGCCACAGGCAAAGGCTGGGACTCGAGTGATGGCTAAGAATCTGGAAATGATCCTGGAAGAAACTAAGAGGGAGAAAGAGCGGGATAAGGGTTTGCTGCTCCAGCTCATGGAAGAGAATGAGGAATTAATTTATGCCATGGCAGAGAAAGATAAAGAAGTGGAGAGACTCCGTAACACATTCCAGAAAATGAAAGAGGAACTGGATATGACAATGAGAGCGATGGAGGAAGAGAAGGAGAATCTAGAGGTGCACAAGGACTTGTTAAAGAGAGAAAGAAATGAACTAGAACAAATGAGAGCTGAAGTACTGGAGAAGGTGTCAAGAAGCAAAAGAGAAACAGATGAAATGGGAAAACTGGAATCCACCAAAGGTGTTCCAGGGAGGAAAATGACAGATGAAAAAGGGCTGCCACCATTTGAGACAGAGAAGGACAAAACAAAGAAAATGGAAAGGGCTGATGCTCAGACACAGACTTTTGCAGTAGAACCAAGGCAACTGGAACTTTCTCATGACATTACAGAGCCCATTGGAGAGGTAGAAAAACTTAACCTCATAAGATCTGACCTGAAGAGACAAATAGTTGAACTTGAGAACACCAGAAAAGATCTAAAAACAAGTGAACTAAAACTTGAAAACATAAAAGCCAAGTTTGTGGAAATAAAGTATGAATGTGGAATTGCTGAAGCAAAAAAGAAAGAGATCATGGAGGATATTCAAATAAAAAGTTACGATCTGGAGCAGATTGGTGCAGAAAGCCAAAAACAGAGAGAAGAAATGAAACATTTAACACAACTGTTTCAAAGCAGAAAACATGAACTGCAGCAAATTGAAGGAGATATACAAGTACAAAGGGAATGGATGAGAATAGAGTTAACTAAAGTGAAATCACAGATACAGGACAAAGAAGACAGAGAAGATGAGTTAACATATGAGAAGAAGACAAAGGATGCTTGCTTACAGTGTATAATAGAAAAAGAAATGGAAGACCATCCCACTATTACTATCACAGAACGTGCTAGTGATTCTGAAGTCATCGAGAAAAAGACATGCATGACTCAGACTTGTGATGAAGACTTTTCAAATATTTCAGATGAGATACCTGACAGAGACCGTCTGATCTACAAAAAGGAGATAGAGGAAATGACTAGAACAATAAAACATATGAAAGGAGAACTAGAGAAGAGATTACAAGACATTCAAAGGAAGGAACTGGAGAGAGCTGGAATCCAGAAAGAGAAAATCGAGCTGGAGCTAAAGAAGGCTGAAATGGAAATGTTTAATGAAGCTCTTCGTCAAGAGAGCGAGACAGACAAGCAGAGAATCCTGGAGAGGGAGAAAGAAATCATTCTGTTAAAGGAATGCATGCTGATCGAGATTCAGCAATTAAAGAGCAAGAGGACAGACCCAAGCACAAAAATGTACTTGCAGAGACTGGAGCAACTCATCAGTGAAACAGCTATAAAGATGGATAGATATAGGCGGATGGCAGACAAAGCTGTGCAAACAGTGACACGAGAGTGGACAGGAGAAGAGAAAAGAGGCACTAATCAGCAGGTGGGGGTTGTCAGGGTGCAGGAGTGGGCTGGACGGGAGGAAGCTGCCACCTCTACTCTTTATGATCTGGTTGAAGTGAAGGAGGAGGAGGAAGTAAGAACAGAGATACTGAGGGGGGCACTGGCTGTGGACATGTCACGAAGAAGGCGGTTGCTGCGGTGGATCAGAAGATGCTGCTGCTGCTGCTGTCCAACAAAATCTGAAGAAGAGGAGCAGGATATTCTGTGATCATCAGGCCAAGCAAGAGCAGTGAAACTTTAGAAACTTAAAGGGTTTATATTTACCTTTTGATATGCTTGTTTCATCATGTTTATGCTTCATAACTTGTTAGAAGAAATCATTGTTTATATATATATATATATATATGCTCTTCTTTTGTTTCAGCTTTTTATGTTGTAAGAACATTTTATGACTTGGAGCACTTTTATTTTGAAAGCAAATCTTAATTACATTAAGAATGTTAATAATAAAGAAAAGAAAATAGAGAAGTAGAGCACTTAAATCCATGGCGCTATAGCACTTAAATCCATGTCTGTTCAGAGATCATGCTAATTCACAGACAAATTAATGTTAAATTTAAAAATTGTGAGAGCATTTTGTTTGGAAAAATGTATTTAAATAAGTAGTAATCATTTACATATACTACAGTAGCTACTATCCCACATCCCACACTTTCTTTTCTATCAATTGTTTGTGTCTTAACAATAATTCATACATATCTTTCCCCAGCATTATTTCTATAAGCCACTCACACATGTGCTTTATTTTTGGTTGATCTTAACCCTGACAAAATGTCATTTTTACCATTGGAATTTCATTTAATTTACAGGTGCATGTACAATGTGCATATCCCCGACCCAGGTGGGACATTCAGTAAAATGGGATTAAGGCTCCCCAAAAACCCATTTGGCCATTTTCTCATTTTGTATTAATTCTAATTTGGACAGAAAGATTTCTCTCCCATGTTGCCTTAGACAAAGCAACCAGCAGTACCCTTGGTTATACTACAGTAACAAGCATTTAGCATACTCAAAGTGTGTGCAGGTGTTTGAAGACTCTGCATGACCGGTACTCTAAAAGTGGTGGTAGGCTGCATAATCATCGGAGGAGGAGTATGCTAACCTTCACCAGTCCAAACTGCTATTGTCTGGCAAAGAGGGGAAGATCCTTTCACTGTAATGAAATTTAACTTTAAAAAATTCAACAAAAATGTCCTTTGGGGCTGGAAGCCAACATCCAAAGACTCCAAAGGCAAATAAACAGTCCTGAGAACATCACAAATCTCCAAAAGCATGCTATGTAAACCATCAGGTCTGAGTGTAAACGGATAATGCAACTATACTTTTCTCCAGAAAATCAAAGTAACACTGGGGTAAGGATGTTGTTCTGTTGTTGCATGTGGTGGTGATTAATACCTTTAAATAAAAATGCACTGTTTCCATATATATATATATATATATATATATATATTATTATTTTTTTTTTTTTTAGATTTTATGAACATGTCAATAATGTAACCTATTTCTTTTTACAGACATCTGAATAAATATGATTTTAAATCCACACTTCACTTGTCTCTGCTCGTTGCTTTTGAAAGAAAGTACTAGATTAATTATTTAAATTATTCCTGAAAGCACCAGCAGTTAAGTTTTCAATTCAAAATTTATTCACTCAGTTTTCAATACAGAAAATGGAAAGAAGTTGACCATCACGTCAAAAGTTTACACTGTTTGCCTGAATAGTCTTTTCCACAAAACATCATAGGGATTATATGCATATTATGCATATTATGCATACATATTTAAGACAGAATTGTTATTAAACTAGACTGCACACACTATCCTCAGTAGATCACAGTTAACACATCACCCATATCCAAAATCTCCATTAGTTATTTTTTTACTGTTCATGAAGAGGATCTGTGTTTTACAGAAGTTACACTGACAATCATGTCATGTCCCTAAGAGTTTAAATGTATAGGCTGGATCCTCACAGGACTTTTGAAAGGAATGCTGTAATCTTCCATGTAAACACTAGATGGAAGTATTGAACAGATCATCAAATTGGAGTCCAGTGGGTCTCTGTGTCATTCAAGCACTGTACATTTTTGTGTACATGACCAAGTACATAAGAACATGTGTATTGTGTGCTTCAATTCGTACTTCAATAGATTCTGCACTAATTTGTTTATTTCTATTTATATTGGCCAGGTTAAAAGTAAACAGTTGCACCTCATTTTCCCCTTTAGGTTTGTAAATACTATAACAATGAAGAGTAGATTCTCACTTTCCCATTTTCATCAGAGAATTTATTCAAGCCATTAAACCAGTCGTATGACGCTGTGGTCATACTACTATTCCACCCCACTATGATGCAAGAGTAAAACCATTGTTTACAAAAAAAAAAAGGGGGGGGTCATCTCATTCAAGGACCTCACTAATGCTTGTCAATGAATGCAGTTAAGTCCTCACATTAATGCTGAAAATCTAGTAGAAATATTTCAACTACAGCTACAAAGGGAAAGGATGAGAAAAGAGTTAACTAAAGTGAAAACACAGATACAGGACAAAGAAATACTTTCCTTTACAGTACAGGAAAGTTTCTCTACAGTACAGAGTTCTTCCAACAAAAGCAGGAAAAACCCTTTAAACAAATCATGATTTTACAAGAAACAATTAAAGAGAGATAGAAAGATTGATATGACTGGCAAAACAATTTAATCCATTTATTTTTGTTACTAATGAATCCGCTGTAGCCCTGGAGTCCTTAATGTTACCATGTTACAGAATGACACACAACTTCAAAGTTCCACTGGGCCTGCAATGTTACAAAAAAGTAACTTTCTGGCTTTCCATCAGAGAGTAGACAATTAAGTTTGATGATCACCTCCCCACCTTATCCCCAACTCTCCAACACAGTAGATGGAGAACCATCATTCCAGAGAACACAGTTCCACTCATCCATAGCTCAATGTTGGGGGGCTTTTTAGCCCACACCTGGCATTAGACATGGTGCCAATAGGTTCATGTTCATCTGCTCCAGAGGGTCCTATTCTATTGGTAGTACTTCTCTACAGACTATACGAGCTGTATGTGTATATACATCTGTGTCAGCAATGGCTGCAACTTAAAGAAGCTGAATGCATTCATTAAAAGGGGTGTCCACACACATGGACATTTATACCTTTAATGATGTTTTACTGCTCACAAGACTGCAAACTTTACTGTAAACACAAGATGGCAGCAATGCACAGCTCATCAGATTATAGGTACAGGAAGCTGTTGGTATACTTGTATACTTCGACAGTGAGCCCCTAGTTCATTTCCTGTTCTAGCACAAGCAGTACTGTACAATCTGTGCTGTAATGGTCTTTTACACAGTAACGGTAAGTGATATGGTAAAAATATTATCATGATATTTAAAGATACAATACACAATATTTATGAGTATATTTTTACATGTTGACAAAATGCACCAGTAGCATCAGATTCTTAAAAACGACTGTTTAAATACTGGTAGCATACCTTTACTTGGGTGTCTATTATAGATGCTTTATGGATGCTCACCTGACATTTAGCTAACATTCAACTGTTAACATCTAATAAATGCAACTGAACTCTTAGTTGAATGTAAATTATTGTCTATTGAATGTAACCCCATAACCCTAATCTTAACCCTAACCTTAAAAACCATTAAAAATGTAAGGTTACAGGTTAGTGTCAGGTCTAGGATTACAATCAATAGACATTTACATTCAGCTTAGAGTTCAGTACAACTTCATCCAATTTAACAGGACTATTAAACACTGAAATGTGCAGTTTGTCAGTGTTTTTTGAGCACTGATAATCTGCAATGCTAATAATCCAACATACGTTAAAAAGTATTTTGTGTATCACGCTTTCAAAATCATTTGCAATATGATAAAATATTGTCACATTGCCCACCCCTAGTGACATGGTTATAAATAACATAAATAACAGTTCTGTAGGCCCAGGCTCTGTTACTTTAATGTTTTTATGTTTAAATGCTTTCTGTTTAAATGTGTCTTGTGGTACTTTAGGGTCTTGGGTTAACAGCAGTTGTTTTAATGATGCTTTGAGAATACCTGACTGCATCACAACCATTAAAATCCCTCATGCAAGCTGGGAAGGAGTGAGTGTTATAAACATGGGCTGTTCTATATGGAGCTATACACTCTATGGGCCTCTGAATTGATTTGGGAGCCAATTAGAAGAGTTTAAGATGCAGCATGGTGGCTTGCCCAAGATGTTAGGTGTGAAGCAGTGACATATGGAGCTGCAGTTCCATAAAGTTGTAGAGGAGGTGGATAGAAGCGTACATAAAACCATGCTTTCCTTCTCAGTTGACATTCTCCTATTGACAAATATTGCTCTTAACTAATAGAGAAATTTGGTTACAGAACTGAATCTGACATTTGGACCAATCTGCAGTTTACTTATGATCTGCTTTGGGTAAGAGGAAGGCTTGTTTGCTTGTTAGCTGAGCATTTATGTCATTGTAACTTGACAATATGACTTCCTCCGAAAATATCTTGTTAAATTTCACAATCCTTTTTTTGGACATTTCTCTTAGATGCATTCCGATGGACTTTAAAATGTCATTTGTATCCAGATGCCTTTAAAAAGTGGATCTCCACATTTAAACTGTAATTGCCTCTGTTTAAAACCACAGTTGTGTAACTACCATTAAATATTAATTTGCATTTCCCTTTTTCAAAGCAGTGCAAACAGTTTACATGAATTTGTAATTGCAGCCAACTCAAAGGAAAGTGAGAGCACAACCTTTATAACTCATACATATTGATGGGCTCACTGTTGCTGCGTTGGTTTAATTATCCATACTGATTAGAAAAAACGGAGGCCAGAGTGTTGGACATACAAGAGGACAAAGCATCTTTTCCTCCTTTGTTGCCACACGCCGAGCGATTCGAGGGGAAACAAGAAAGATGGTGGGGGGCTACATTAGCAGTTAATATTGGGGTCATTAAAAGTGGAACCGGGCCTATTTCAGAGACAGGCCCTGAGAGCTGTAGAGCTGTAGGCCTGAAGGGAGTGCCAATCAGGGTTTAATGATTGACTCAGCTGTGTGGAAGAGGCTCATTAGTGAGCTGCACTGAGAGTGCTGCACCCCAGGGCCTAGCCTCTCTTGTGTAGATTCCCTCCGGCCATGCGTGCCGCATAGGGGGCCCACATCAGCAGGGTTTCTCTACAGGAGGAGGAGTGTGTCTAAATGTGTGAGTTTATAAAGGATGTTTTGGACAGCTCAGCAGACAACAGTATGCAAACTATGATATTCCGATACAATATGACAACTGAAGGCTTATAATTACAGGATGTGGTGATATATATATAGTGAATATATTGGGGCTCTAAACAGTTTTGAAAAGCAACACCAGGAATGAATAAAAATGAATAGAAGCATTTTCCACTTATCCAAACTCCTAAAAAACTTTGCCTCAACAGCATGTCTCATGTTTCATTAAAGGAGTGTCTGACATATGCTGTGCATCTCAGGAGCTGCCACTACACAAATAAATTAATCTTCTTTCTCGCTTCTTCCTGGTCTTCCTGGTCAGTTTTGTGTTAGTTCCAGAGCCTACCCAGAATGGTAGGGCACAAGGTTAGGATATCTCCTGGTCAGGTCGCCAGTCAATCACAGTACATGCATTCTAATGCAGCTTATTTTGAGTACTCATGTAGCATTAAAATATACTGCTGAAATGTTTATTTATGGTATACACTGAGGAAGTGGGAAATTGCTAGCTAATTTTTTCTAAAATGTAGCAAATAAAGAATACCATATTTTTTTCCACTAAACACATAAATGTAATTAAGTATGTACAGGTACAGGTACAGATAACCAGGACCAGTTGCTCTGATACTGTAGGTACTAGCATAGGTAGTCTTGTGTTTATTTATATGGTAAATAATCATGGACTATCTGAAAGCTGTGTTTCTGGAACACAATTTACCAATTCACAAACAATATAATTCCAGCGCTTGTGTGTGTTTGGCCATGTCCTGGATCAATACAAACACAGCTGTGATGTTTAATAGCTTTCTAAACATACTATATCAGCACAATAGATTTGAATGCAGCCTTTGTAATCAGTGTCTATTCAATTTGTCCTCTGTGGTTTAGAAGCATTATGTTTGGGGCTAAAATGCAAGAATGGAATCGCTAAAACACTGATTCTGCTCAGGGTGAGCTGATTTCATCTGTTTCTGAGGCCTGGTTTTTGTGCACTCAGTGTGCACATATATACCATTCTAGTCTGAATTTGGCCTGGTTTCATGGGAAATCATTAGCTTCCCAATTCCCCCATTGGGATTTGTGCAGGAAGAGGTAAACAAAGGGTCTCTCAGTTGTAGGAAAGCTGTCATATTTCTTGCTGGCACATGTGACATGACACTCACTCTTCATCAAATGAAAACAAAAGGTCACTCCCTCCATTGCAGAAAGCTGTCACATATCATCCCCTCACACGTCATGTGGAGAAAAACAGCAGTGGCACCATAGACCACCACTGGGCTGCTCTCACGCTTTGGTGGCTTTATCTGGTTGTTTCTGGTTGTTTTTTTTCTTATTGTGTATTTATTTATTTGTTTAATGTGCTAATCAGAATAAGCTCCTGACTGCTTGATTTAGTGGTGAACACACTGCTGAGTAATACAGTAATTAATCATGGGGCTGTTGTGTTTCAGCACAAAGAGCCCACTGATTCAGAGCACTTATATTGAGTGCTTTTATTACCAGTGCTGTTATTGCACATAAGTGACAAATGTACTAATGTCAGTTTGTGTGCTTACCAGTCATTGTCTGTGATTATAATTCATTGTGATTTGGTGAAAAAACAAGCAAGGAAAACAATAACAATTATGTAGCCATGAATAAATAGATATTGCATGGTAGCTTTTACACTTGCACACATAAAATTTAATTGTTAACAATTTAATGTTAATATAAAAAACACAACCCTGGTTGAATGTGTGCTAACTATCATCTTAAAAACATTTAGTCCAAATGCTAGCGTTGCCATATTTTTGTTTTCAAAAAAGAGGACACTGGGGACACATCACCATATGGGTTTCCACCATAGTTAGGATGTTGTGGCTGGGGGGGGTTTCAAGTGGGCCTGTTGGAGGACTGTGGAAATGTGTATGTGTGAGACTAAAAAAATTACTTCTCAAACCATGCAAGTACAGTATGCTAAGGTACATTAATGCATAAATATTTATTCATATATATATATATATATATATATATATATATATATATATATATATATATATATATAGCCTTAATAGCTTTAATATAACCAAATCATCTCCTTTCAGTTCAACTTACAATGAATGCCATCCATGACATTCTACGACAGGGGGATACTACGGTGGATACCAATGTGTCCCTGTTGTCTCCTTTTTGAAAACAAAAATCAAACTTGGATCAAATGTTTTAAGATGTTTAAATGTTTTCAGTTCAATCAGGAGTGTTTGACTGGTACTATACATATTTTTGATTCCTAAGACTACAAAAACCATTTTTGTTATTGTTCACATTTTGACATAATGTAAATCTGACAGTTGTTCTTTACAATGTGGCATAATTTTGTGATGAATGGATTGGAATAAAATATTTTATAGATATCATAGACTTCCATTGAAAGTCACATTTTTTTTCCTTCTCCTGTAAAGTTGTCATTTTGAAGATACATGTTTTTTTGTATGACATCAACTATATGCTTTTCTTTACACAATGTGCACATAAACTACATTTAATAATGTAGCTCATTTAGTATATTATTTAAATTAAGCCTCTTGACCTGAGCTTGTAGTGCATGCTTTTCTAACTTGTATTTGCAGTGTTAAACCCAAGTTGACTCAACATTGCCTGGGAGGTTCTCTTTCTCTTTCTCTCTCTCTCTCTCTCTCGCTCTCTCTTCCTGATCTGTTAGTCTTTTGCCATGTGCAGAAGAGAGATTGGAGGTGTAGAATGCTGCTGGACACACATGGCTGCTTTTGGGTTTGCTGTGTTGGCAAATGGATGCCCTGCTTAGTCTGCCCTTGCTCCAGTATATAGAGTGAAGTCTTTAAATTGAGTGCTGCTGTTTGCTCGCCAGAAATGGGTTTAAATGTCAAGTCAGGTCAGAAAACAACAGCATAATGACATTCTCACTGTCTCCAAGACCCCTGTGGGATATATCCTATTGTTATTCTTAGATAAAGGAAGGAGAAGGAGAATGCTCTCATATATTATTTATACACATTCCTTGCATTCACACCAAGAAAAAAACAAGTAAATGAAGAGATCAGATGAGCAAAACCAGTGTTCTTCATCAGTTCAGAAAAACATGTCAAATGAAGTAGCGCATGAACAGGGTTGTTCAGTTTTGTCCATTTTTTATTGATTGGCTATTTTTTATACCTTATACCTTACTCTATTAATCTTTACAATAATTAGTGTGACACAATTACTTACATATCAGTAGTGACAGAACTAGTTACATCATATTAACAGCACCTACTGTATATTGCACCTATGAGCACATCTCACAACAGCTTGTTTTTTTGTTTATGGTCAGCAGATTTTAATGAGGTCCTGTCTGCACAGATAAGGCTTCTGGTTCTGTACTCTTTTCACTCTTTCCATGCGGTTCAGCACCACGGAGAGCGCACATGTCCTTGCTCTCAGACAGAATACAATAACCGAAAGTGCTAATTCAGCATGTACTCACTCAGCTTCTCCAGATGGAGGTAGAGCACAGACATAGCTTCACAGATGTGTGTGTGTATGTCTGGGTCTATGTTTTTAATTGACCCAGACATCTGTTTTAAACCAATGAATGAATGCATTTTATTAAAGAGATTTTTTATTTCTGTTTGTCATTTTGTTTCAGTTATTTCAGTATTTTCTTTTACATATAGCTCTTGTTGTAGTTCAAGTGTAGTGGAGACATGATGCCCAAGGCTCAATTGTATTTTTGCTAGTCTGATTTTGGAATTAGAGAACATGATATTGATCAGTAATTTAGTGCCCTGTGTTTAGCCTGTACATGCACTGACCTATGTGTAGTCACTGGTAAAGACATTTCTGTATTTTTCTACTCTATTGCATATACACTATATTGACAAAAGTATTGGGAAACGTTCATTTATGCTCATTTATTGTTTCTCCCGTTGATCCTGCATTTGTTGGAGTAATTGTCTCTACTGTCCAGCAAAGGCTTTCTGCTAGATATCGGAGCATTGCTGTGAGGATTAGATTTCCATCTCATCCTATATTTATTGTATGGAGCACCATCATAAAGTAAAAATAATTATATTAAAATCCACATTGCACTTCATATATGGATTATAAACTAAATCTCTCTAATAACAAACAGTTTTAAATTATTAGTTGATGATTATTGGGCACACAAATATGTTAATTATCAGTTATTGTTATTAGCTAAGAGGTTTTGCATCAGCCTATCCCTAATAACTATACACATAATGCAGAGTATTTGAAGTATTTGAAGACACATTCCTATAGCCTAAACATTTTTAAATACATCATAGAATACTCATGATTTATAACCTTTTGTGTCTAATCTGGGTACTGTGGGTTATCAGGCTTCCTTCAGCACCTTCTTCATTACACACATGCTTTAAGTGATATATGCTTTAGGTTGGCTCATCAGAGTAATCTGATAACTTCGCTCTTTTTCAATTTAAAAAAGAAAGACTTTATGTCTAGCCTGGATCACCTAAAGAGCCTTGATTGATTTCTATGCGTATGTGTTAAACTCTAATGAATTTGAAAGTGCCTGATAAGACTACACTCTTCCACAGGGACTAAGTGGAGAATTAAACAAATCCCCCAGAGTCTGGAGTAAGTGGAAGCAAAATTCCTTTTTGTTATCTAATTACTTCAGCTGTCTGAATCTAAAGATGAGACAGATATGTTTTATGGCTGCTCAAATGTTTTATTCTTACATTGATACACATCAAACCAAGAGCTTTTTTAATATGTTTACTTTTTATGTAAATGTATTAAAATGGCATCCTAGCCAAAAACTGTTACAGTAACCTAAGGAAAAAGGTTTTTGTTCACTATAACGATGGCAGTGGAATGATAGAGCCTGTGTACACCTGACACAAACATGCGTTTTGTATCCAGATAGTATCTGGATCTACTAATTTGACTGGATTCTGTTTGCACTTGTCATTAAAATGCGTCTCCAGTGTGAGCACGTTAGATTTTACTTTCCCGCATAAAAAAAACATTATCAGGGACATAAATACCTGTAAACAACGGTTTAAAACTTTCTTTCTCTGGGAGACCCAGAGTTTAGAGGAGAAAAGTTTAGAGGAGCCACGGAGGTTCTACAACGCGGTGGAACAGTATGTGGTTCTTGCATTCCTATAACAACTCTATTAGAAAATGCCAAGGACTATTTAAACCACAAGGGGCAAACTCAGTACTCTTATCCACTCGGTAAGTACGCACACACACACACACAGGCAGCGCAAGGAAAAGAAAGAGACCTACAGTAATAATTACTGACTGAATCTGTTCATAGATAATGCATTGCATTTACACGACCACCTCTGAATATGATTTGAGTGATCCTATTATAATCTTATCCCAATGCGTCTTGGGGCTGTACACCTGGCTTTTCATGTGGAAAAGTGAAGTATGAACGTGATCCGATCACCAAAAACACATCTTAATGGCAGATGTAAACATGCTCATAGTGAACCACATTTTAATGCTATAACGAATCATTTTTACAAGGTTCTATGAAGAACCATCTACAAAGAGTTTTCTACCAATGTGAAGAACCCTTTTACAAGACAAAGTATTAAGCCATTAAATATTCCAATGGTTCTTTAAGTTGTCACGATTCTATCTAGAACCACTGTCTTTGTTAAAGAACCTTTGAAGAACCCTGTTTCAAGTAAAACCCTGTGTGTGTCAGCATGTTGTAGGTTTCTGCTCTGGTGGACTTCTCTTTATGACGGCCTCACAGTGTTTTGCCATATGTTCCTAAAGTTTTGTTGGTTCCATAGATTCCAGCTTTTGGTGTCAAATTCTGATTCTACCATCTGTGTGCCTCTTGAGAAATTAAAATTGAGAAATTGAGGCTTGATGACCAGGCTATGTTTATCCAGTTTGGTTTGGGTGAGCCGATGCCCACTGCAGCCTCAACTTTCTGTTCTTGGCTGATAGAAATGGAACCCAATGTGGTTTTCTACTATTGTAGCCCATCTTCCTCAAGGTTAGACTTGTTCACCACAATTATCTGTTTATCGCAGCTGAGTTACTGTAACCTTTCTGTCAACAATAAGACAGTGCTATCTGCAGAATGACCAATAGATATTTTTTTTCTCATTCTGCCATTCTGAGTAAACTCTAGAGACTGTTGTGAAAAAAAAGACCAGAAGATCAGCAGTTTTAGGAATACTTAAACCAGCCTGTCTTGCACCAATGATCATGCTCACTTAAAATCATATCAAATATTTTGATGTGAAGATTACATGAAGCTACTGGCCAGTATTTGCCTGATATGTATGTGAATGCACACACACAGCTTGTCTAGTCCCTGTGGAGAAGTACTACCAATAGAATAGGACCCTCTGGAACAGATAAACATGAACCTATTGGCACCATGTCTAATGCCAGGTGTGGGCTACAGGGGTGTAAATCCCCCCAGCACTGAGCTGTGGAGCAGTGAGCCTGTGTTCTCTGGATTGATGGTGCTCCATCTACTGCATTCTGACCTCAATAACACATAGGGAAACCTGAACTTTCCATTGGAAATCTGAAGTAGATTATGGTTTTAGGTCACCATGCATTAGCAGGTGGGCCAAAAATAATAGTAACTAATAATATCTAATGTTTTACCTCCCCCTCCCACCACCCACCACAAAGGATTTATAATTTATGTTGACTTTAAAATGACAGTCAAATAGCATCCACTTGATATAAGCCTACTGTATATTTCCATAGTAACATCACTAAATCACAACATCCACTTTGGATGTAATGTTTTGCCTATATATTGTTTGTACAGTATACAAGAACAATTTGTGACTGCTAGACAAACTTGAAGTTGTAAACAGGAAAAGGCACTGAATATTTTTCCTTCATCTCCTTTAATCTGGTAAGTAATTATATCTGATGAAAGTATGACCTAATTTGTCAACTCTGCTTTGAGTCATGTTGGAATATATAATTTTGAGTCATGTTTATGTTTTTTTAGGCCTTTGCCTAGACTGATTTTTGAGTCATATTTCTACATTTGGTTGGAACATTTTGAGTCGTGAGTCCAGAGTTGACTGGTTTATTTTGGCTGTTGTCATAATGTTTATCCCCCACAATTGAAAACTATTATGTAGGTGTAACACGACTGTCATTGGTAGCTAGAGCAGAGGAAGCCTCTAAATAAACATGCTCATTTTTGTGCTTCCCTGGACCATTACATTTTTTAGCAATCAATCTTAGCCCTTAAATAGGCTATACCCACCATTTCTCGATTTTCTTGAAGGACAAATGACAATTGTTGTTCATGTTTTTTAATAACACTCACAAACCATTTTTAGTTAGTTTGGCTGAATGAATGGTCAGAAAATGAGACAGCAATGGAGTTTGGAGGTGCTCACAAACTGACTTTACCCACACACAATGCAATGGCAGAGAAACTGCACTGAAGACAAATTGTGGTAATTAGCCTGTGTAGACAGTGCAGTCTGATCAGCGGATATGTAAAATTACAGCCTTGCACTTGGGGATGGGTCAGACATTAATTTGATTTACCTCACTTTCGCCACCCAGAGTGCTTTTTGATAGAGCACTTTAACGGCTGCATTAGAAGCTGGAGTGCAGGCCAAGAACCACTGCCCATAACGACTGCTTCTTTAGCTCTGACCTATGATGTTATACAACTCAAACTCTTACAGAAAGATGAAGTTCCCTTTGGGTGTATGATCTAATCCTAGGTTTTAAGTTTTATTGTGGCATAGTCTGTTCCATTGTGAAAAGTTTTTTTTTTTGTCATTTAACTGAAACAAAACCATTAGATAGCAAACAATCTAAAGTACAACATCAGTAGATGTCTGAGAACAATGTTAATGTTTTTTTAATTATTAATTAACTTTGGTTTAAAGTCAATTTAATATAAAAAATGACCTTTTTAACATTGCTAGTGTATCATTTATATAAAATTGATAAATACATTACAATACAATAAATAAATACATTGGTCTAAGGGCCAAAATAATAGTAATCAATTGTTACTATTCAATATTTTTCTTTTTACAAAAGTTTTACCTCCCTCTCCCACCTCCCATCACACGCCTTAAAGGCTTGGCTAGCTGTGAGTCCCTATATTTCATTTAGAAATATGTCACGGTTCGAAAGGAAAATGCTTTTTGATTTCTAATTCATGCTGACTTTAAAGTGACAGTTTCAAACAGCTTAACACAGCTTGATATGATATAAGCCTACTGCACAGTGCCTTTGCAAAAGTTTGGACCCTTGCATTCTTTCTATTTTGTTGCCTTACAAGCTGGAATTAAAATGGATTTCTTGGGTGTTTGTATCATTTAATTTGACCATGCCTATCACTTTAAAACTGCAACATTTTTTTATTGTTAAACAAACAAACAACCTCCCCCCAAAGTCCATACTTTGTAGAGCTACCTTTCTGCAGCAAGTCTCTTGGTGTCTCTATAAATCTGCCATCTATCAACTTGGATTTTTGCCCATTCTACAAGGCATAACTTTTTTTTGTTGTAAACTCTTTTGTTGTACAGCAATTCTTAAGTCATACCACAGATTCTCAGTTGGATTGAAGTCTGGGCTTTGATTACGCCAATCTAAGACACTGAAATGTTTCCTCTTAAACCACTCAAATGTTACTTCAGCAGTATGCTTAGGGTCATTGTCCTGCTGGAAGATGAACCTGTGTCCCAGTCTCAAATCTCTGGAAGTCTGAAACAGGTTTTCCTTTTCCCCCTAATTTTCCCTGTATTTATCATTATCTATCGTTCATTCAGTTCTGACCAGTTCCCCAGTCCCTGACATTGAAAAACATGATGCTACCAAACATACTACTCCAAATGTGTTTTCTTTAAACAATGTTTTTTTTTTTCAAGATACTCCAATCTCCACTGTGGACTTTTCCAGCTCCAGGTCTCTTTCTTGCCTCTCTGTTTAATGCCTTTCTGGCCTGAGAGTTTTGTTGACCAGCCATTTCTTGGCAGGCTTGTTGTGGTGGTGTATTTTTCCACTTTGTAATGATGAATTTAATGATGCTCTGTGGAATGATCAAAGTTATTTTTCTATAACCCATCCGTGATCTGTACTTCTCCACAAATTTGTTGCTGACCTGTTTGGCTTGTTTGGTGGTGCCCCATGTTTAGTTGCGTTGCGAAACTTTGGGGCCTTTCATAACAGGTACCCAAGGATTAATTAACAGTTTTTAAGGCTGGTTTTACACTGAAGTAAAATTATTATAGTTATTTATTGCAGTTATGTTTGCCATCCTGTGGGTGAAAGCAGTTACATTTAGTGTTCTTCCCCCCTAATGGTGCTGAAAATGACTTGAGTAAAATCACAATTGTATTTCTTTGTATTTTCTTTTAATTGTAACTATTCTTGCAAAAGCCTTTCAGGGATGTTAGATCCCAGGAATGTGTTAATGCTTTCTTTTCTTTATGTCTTTGTATTTTTCTATTTTTATGTAAAGCACACGTGCTATACAAACAAACTTGCCTTGTTTTGCCATAAAATTTAAGATGGATAAAAGTGCTAAGAATTAAGCAACTAATCATGTAAACACAGACATTCATGCTAAAATTAATGTCACACCATACAGCCTCATCTCTCTGCTTTCTCAAATAATTACAATGTTGCAGATTAGATAAATAAGCAGTTGCTTCATGGTGATTTCTTAATAATATATTACAGACACAGCAGCCTTAGAACAAACCCTTGGAACCCAAATGAGTTTGGCTTCTTCAAAGAAATGTTTTTTTTTTATGGACATTGCTGATTATATGTAGTGTTTGCTATGTAACTGTCTAATTAGGATTTGGCATCACATAATCACTGATGAACATGCTGAGGATGTTTTTATTTTTCTTGAAAGGATGTCATGTGACTTAAAATGTAAACATCTACTATCAGTTTAATTGGAGCTTCTCTCATCTGCACATCATTTGTCCAGGGTCATTATTGGGGTCATTTTGTTAAAACTCTCACACCGCTTGATTGCACTGAGGAGCACTATTCTTTAATAAGAAAGGGAGCTTTATTAGTAAGATAAGCTGTTATGGTCTGTTTTGCCTAAACTGTTCACTGGATTCATTTGCTGCCCTTTCAAGTCCCAATCTCAGTACCACCAGCCTTTAGAAAGATAAGTACACTGATTGCCTCAAAATGTCATTTTTATTAGAAAAAGTTAGCAGAATGTAAGGCATAAAGTTTTGCTCTGTTAGCTCATGATCTTGAACATGAAGGTGCTTCAAAAGGTTAATTTGAGTGAAGTTATTAAAGAACCGCTTTTGGTTGTTTCTGAAACCTGCACCTAGGAAAACACTGCCTTGCACATGCTAACATTATTTTATGCATTACTTCACCTATTCAAGCTCAGAAAAAGCCAGATAATGAGTTGGATCAGTGTACTGGTGAACTGAACAGTTGAAAAACAGTAGTGGGTCTCCAGAAGCATATTTAATCTAACATCATTTCAACATCATTTTATGTCTGTTGTATGTAACACTGAACTGTGGTATAATGACACTATGATATTATTATTTTATGTAGTTTAGGATAAAACAAAAGATTAAGATCTTAAAATGCCTAAAAGCAATCAGGGCTTTTACACCAGCGGTATCTTTGTTCGCAATACTTGTCAGGAAAACCTCTTGACCATGTATATGTGTGTGTACATGGAGGTGACAGTGTTTGTAGCTTGTGTTTATAGCTTGTGTGTAGTGGACCAGCAGAGAACCATTAGAGAACCAACCAACCATACTGTGCTTTGGGGTCATCTGATGTGGTCAGATCCTTTAAGGCAGTTAACCCACGCAGGGCACCTGGTCCTGATGGTGTACCCAGGTGAGTCCCTAGATAGTGTGCCAACCACTCCCTGACAGTCAGTGATTCACATGCTTTGAGAAAACCCCTGTTGTTCCAGTTCCCAAGACATCTGCTATTGTGTGCCTAAATGACTACTATCCTGTTGCACTAACATCAAGATCGGCTGCTCAAAGCTCATTTCTCATCTCATCTCTATTCTGCACTTCCAGCCACAACAAACCCTCCATTGCTCCCACTAATTTACATACTGCTCTAATTCATCTCCAGAGAACATCATTTTCCTATCAATGCACTCTGTCCTCACTCTCTTGAGCAAAAACAAATATGTGAGAATATGAACATATGTGAGAATGCTGTTGATAGAAAGCTCAGAATTTAACACAGTCAGACCCTGACAAACTCACAGACTTAGGTCCAAACACATCTCTGCAACTGGATTCCAGACTTCCTGGTGGGCAGACCCCAGGTGGTGAGGGTAGAAAACCACTTCTCATCCACTCTGACTCTGAACATAGGTGCTTCCCAGGGAGCTGTGCTTAGCCGTCTACTGTGCTCCCTGCTGACACATGACTATCTAGTCAAGCCCAAATCCAACATCATCTTTTACTGATGACACAACCTTCCTATACAGATGAAGTCAGTGCTCTGTTAGAGTGGTGCTACAGTATGACACTCTGTCTCAAAACCAGCAAAACAAAAGAGATGATTGTAGATTACTGGAAACTGAGGAAGATGAGAGGTCATTCTTCTGCTTTTAGCAATAAAGCTAAAGTGGAATGAGTCTGCAGTGTTATGTTCCTCAGTTTACGCGTCCTGGGTGACCTCACCTGGTCCCTGCATGCCAGCACAGCAGTGAGATCTTCCCATCAGCATCTCTTCTCTCTGCAAAAGCTCAAGAAGTTTGGAAGTCTGAAGAGGTTTGCCTTCTGACATTCACTAACTTCTAGAGATGCACCATATAGAGCATTCTTGTGGGCTGCATCACTGTCTATAAATGGCAGCTGGACTGTCTGTGACAGCCAGGCCTTTCAGTAAAGTAGTGAAGACAGCAGAATTCATCATAGGCAGAAAACCCTCAGTCTTGCAGGACATCTATCAGTCACAATGCCTAAGAAAAATCCACAAAATCAGGTCTACCAGTCACTCAGCACATGTTCTGTTTGCCATTCTGCCATCTGGCAGGTAGTAATGCAGCATTCAGTTAAAAATGAGGAATAGGCTAAAAAAGAGTTTCTCCCCCTAGGCTATCAGGCTACTGATCACATTGTGGAGCTGTGAATTCATCTCCAATATCTCTGTCACTCTGTCACTTTATTATGTATTACATTACTTTTATGGACACAGTCTCTAAGCCACTTTATTATCACGGTAAGAACTCTCTTTACCCCTACCAGTTAAGAAACACTGGTTTACAGTATGCTGATATTAAGAGGCAGCAATAGGTAATGATATTACCAGGATACTGACAACTACAGTCAGCTAGATGAGTAAGTAATTAAAATCAATAGACATAAAAAGCCAAAATATGGCTATTATACCGACAATTTCTTGTCAGAAATATTAAGGCAAATAATTGTAAATAACTAATGCAGAAGTTCATAGGATATGTAAGGCAGCGAAGGATACATCTGCAGTGCCTTCACAAATTGGCAAGATAAAAGTACCTTAGCAGGCAGCATTTAATAAAAACATTTAATTCAGACATGACATCCTGCCCTTGAACACTGCCTGAGTAGCCAGAATGTATTACATCCAAATATTCTCTCTTTGTAATCGTGCCAGTCCAACTCTTGATCAAACATGGTAACATCAACTGTTGTCTGAAACACTTTGGATATATTAATTTCAGACATATCCTTCCATTCATGTTATGTGCTTCCTCCTGGGTAATCATTGGGCAAAAAACAGGAAAATCTTTGGACAGGGCAACTGGTTAATTGACGGTTCCTGCACACATCTTTCTTTTCATACATAGGTGGAATATAGCATAGCCAGTTCTCCTACCAGGTGTGTTTTTTGAGAGGTGGGAGGAACCCAGAGTACCCAGAGGAAACCCAAGCAGACACAGGATCAAGCATCAAATCCTTAACCCCTGACACCTGGAATTAGGGTTGAGCAATTAATTGAAAATGAACAGAAACTTGCCCATGTCGATATATATTTTTTATTCTGTTAATACATTTGTTATTCTAATCTCATTTCTTTTATTTTTGGTTGGGCCTAATCATTTTCCCTCTGACCCATCCATGCTGTGACGTGAAAGCAACATGGAGGAAAACTTGAAACACTGAGCCATTGGAGCAACTCAATTAGCTTATATAATCTTTCTTTAATCGTAATTGAGGTTAAGGTCGAATTAATTGTGATACTGATTTGAGGTCATATTGCCCAGCACTACCTGGAGCTTTGCAACACACATACTACCTGCACCACCACCATGCCACCCCGGATTTATCTTTTTGACTAATGTATTTTCTACATAGTAGAGTCCCATATAATCCCATGTACAGAGTCTCATATACTCTTTGTGCTCTGTATCCTTTGTATATTAGTGGTATCCCAGTGTAAATGAAAACTATATATGCTTCTCTACAAGCATATGAATACTCGTATGTCCTAACATGTTGTGCTAATAAATAAATAAATGACTTAACATGACTTAAATCATGGGCTATTGAGCCACAGAGCAAGTGGAGCATGTTAAACCTTTGATTAGGTTGGAACTAGACTGTTCCCCAACCCAGTCTTTTTCAGTTGCATGCCTGGGAATGTTTTGAATTTGAAGCTAACGATGCTAAAATATAAACTTAAGTAAACAGAGGTAAGATACAAATAGTCCATAAATATTTTATGCCAATTTAGGGAGCATGCTTAAGTTTAGGTTGCTAGGTGGTTTCTGTTTCTCAATTTAATGTTTTTAAAAATCAAGTTTTTAAATACAGTAAATCCTGTGGTGAAGAGTAGAGTATTCCTCTAGTTCTGTATGAGACACAGACAGAGTGAGAAAGAGAGAGAGAAAATTGTGAGTGAGTACCACTGATACCTCCCTTTCTCTCTTATCTTTGACTATACAACCAGCGGGCTGCGCTGCTCCTCAGGTCAGGTGAAGGTTAGTTCCACTACTGTTCATCTCCTGTAGCCTAACTTTGTTTGAGATGTTGGCACTATATGATGAAGGAAACAATGTGGTGTAATGTAGGCACAATAGCTACAAGCTAGCTTTTATTAGGGAGCGGTGTAGTTCAGTGTAGAGCAGTGTTGTGTTTTTGCATCTTGATCTTAAGGAGAAAACAGGAGGAGATTTTTTGACACACTACTTTTTTACATAATCAGGCACCCATGGTGTGTACTGTCTTTACTGTACTTTGTTGCATATGTGTCATATCGATAGTGTTTTTTGTCTAAGCAACATTTATATTTTAACAGACTTGGCTAAATAGTATGATATTGTAAACCTTTTAATGAAAGTACAGCTAACGTATGGTGTGTGACAGAGACAAAGAGATAGAAAGTGTGTGCGTATGTGTGCATATTTATGGGTATTTATGGGTATTATAGGGCATAATACTGAGAAAGGGGATGACTTTTCACCTCTGAACCATCTGTCACCATATGGACATATGAACCCCTATGAGAGGCTGCAATGTGTGGTGCAATATGTTTGCTGTCTGGTAACATTTCATCCCATCTCAGAACTATCAGCTTAATGTAAAGAGGAAAGACTGTGTATCAAATCATCTCTTCTTTTCTTTACATGTTTATAATGGTAGTGTTGGCGTGTGTTTGTATACAGTATGTGTGTGGCCATGTATTTAACTCTATGTAGAAATATTAAAAAAATATATTGCACAGAATGGACAGAGTTAGGTTTGCAGTGTGAAATATCCATGTTTATCTGCAGTGATACATAAATACCCCACAAGGGTAGGAATACGAACTTGTGTGCTTGTATTTGTGTATGGAAGTGGGCAGCTCTTGTTTGGCTGATGCTCATTGGTTGCTAAGCAGAATAGGCGGCCTGACCCACATTTAAAAAAATGTCACAGTTAGATGAAGATCATAAATGTTAAATCAACCCAGTGAATGCTTTCACTGATAAATACTGAAGATCCTGAAATCTCATCTGAAGGTGTATTGAGTCATATTTTCTCATCTGTTCTGTTTTCATTTATTACCTGATGTTGTTTTTATACCATTTACTAGGGGTGGGAATCTCTAGGAACCTGACAATTTGATTTGATTATGATTCAGTGGGCTGTTATGCGATTATAAAACAATTATTATTATATTTTTTCTATACAGGATTTTTTTTTCCCACACTGGGTCACTCTACTTGGTAATTTGAACGCAAAGAATTTGTAATGAATTTACTGTCAATATCTTTTATTAATAAAACAAAGCAATGTGGCAAGTCAACTAGAAAGCAGTTGCAGTTGAGCTGCGGTGTAAAAATGTAGAAATACATCTACCCTTCCTAGTAGACTTGATATATTGAGCAACTTGAACACTCGCTGGAGGCAAGGCAAGGCATAGCATTTAACCTCCTAAGACCCAGACTTTTGCTTGGTGTGAATGTTTTATTTCTCCTGTCTGGGATTAGTAGGACCTAACAAGTATAAAAACTAAACTCAACAAAAACTCACCAATGTCCTCATATTAGGCCAAATGGTCAAGGTATAAAAAATATAAAAAAATTGCATAAAGTTAAAGTTAGCTCAGACTCGACACACCAGACCCACCATGCACCATGCGGCCGCATCTATCGGAACCGATTCTTCCTATTGAAAATTAATGGGATATGTTGCTGTGTGTTGAGACTGGAGCAGTGTAAATGCAGTGTTGGTGATGTGCTGATTTCTTTAATAGCTCAGCCATTTCTGCACATGTGTGGCTCTCATTCATGACCACATTAGATGTTAGCTGCCACTCTGTACTAAAATGTGCAGTTACAGTGACATATGATTTTGTGCAAATGGATGTACAAGCATCATTTGTTTCATCTATCCTATGCATTCATTTTACAGAGTCCATGACTTAAATTCTGGTGTCATTGTAGAGTGTGGAGATTCCTGTCAGTAAAAAATCTTAAAGACAGTAAAAAAAAAAGACAGGACACTCCTGTATCTCTGCTTCCGAGTTTTTAGTCATTTAAAAAAAGTGTCTCTGTTACGCACCACAGACTGTCCAGCCTGCAGTTCTGGCTTTGTGTTCTGTTTTTGTGTTCCGTAAACATTAATTGCTATTCAGACATGCTATTAATGTTATTAATCGAATTTTTTTTTACCTTTCTGAATCGATTCACAATCGCCCATGTCTGCACTGAGACCACATTTAAGAATCAACACACCCCCAACCACCCCCCCCCCCCACACACAAACAAACAAACCCCTACTATTTATAGTTTATATTGGTGTTTAAAGTTGTTTTTAAATGTGCACTTTGTTGGTTGTACATCAAAAGCTCAATTTGACCTGAATTCAAAGTGAAAAATAAACTTTTTTCTTGCCATAATATGGCCTTTTCTGATTTTTAAGTTATCCATCTTTTTTTTTTACTCATTGACTTGCAATATCCTACTTTCACTAATTGTCTCTCCTCTTCTCACTCCTATTTCTCTGCCTCTTTTTCTTAACATGTGTGTATCTCTCTCTCTCTCTCTCTCTCTCTCTCTCTCTCTCTCTCACTCTCTCTTTCCTGACTGGCACTGCAGGCTGTTTAGAGTGTGAAATGTGTTCTGATCCAGCAGACTTGCCTGGCCGAGCACATCAATTACCTGTGTGCACAGCGAGCAGAAACAAGTGGCTCCTATTAACCCTGGTGGGCTTCAGCCAGCTGCGGGAACACGTCCATTTCCCCGGCTCCGTTTGCCGGAGATTGAGCGGTAATTCCCATTGTTAAACCCCAGCCCCTGACAGTTGTGTGCTCAGGAAAGAGCGGGAGCTCTTTTGTCTTTGACTGCGGAATCTTTTCAACTCTGATCTATCGTGCTAAAGAGATCAAAGACAATGAAAAAAGGGAACGCACCACGGAGGGAACTTGCGAAGTACTAGTGCATGCTTGAGTCATGGAGAATGCGATCAAACGTTGCAAACCAGAGCTTGACAGTGATGTGCGAGAGCAGGAGTTGCTTCACCTTTTCCTGAACTGCAGGAGGAATGAGGCAGCTGCTGTGTGCGCTGCAGTGAACGGGCTATTGGCCCAGATGTTCAACCCCACTTATCGCCTTGATGAAGGTGTATGTGAGTGCTGGAGGGCAAGAACCGCTGTTTGTTGGTTTGTTTACATTCATTAACTCAGTCAAGTGATTCACTGTTCTCTGCCCTTTTAACCCTTATTATAAGTCGAGAGGGTATTAGTTTCTTTTTGCTGAGGTATTCAGATGTATACTATATTGCCAAAAGTATTCACTCACCTGCCTTCACATGCATATGACCTTGAGTGACACCCCATTCTTAATCCATAGGGTTTAATATGATGTCAGGCCACCCTTTGCAGCTATAATAGCTTCAACTTATTTGGGAAGGCTTTTCACAAGGTTTAGGAGTGTTTTTATGGGAATTTTTCTTTCACTGGAACTAATGGGCCAAACCTAACTGCTGAAAAACAACCCCACACCATAATCCCCCCTCCACCAAACTTTACACTTGGCACAATGCTGTCAGACAACACTTTAGAGAATACGTCTTCACTGCTCTAGAGTACAGTGGCGGCGTGCTTTACACCTCTGCATCTGATGCTTTGCATTGCGCTTGGTGATGTAAAGCTTGGATATAGCTGCTCAGCCATGGAAACCCATTCCATAAAGCTCTTTATGCACTGTTCTTGAGCTAATCTGAATCTCAAGTTTTGAGATCTGTAGCAATTGACTTCGCAGAAATTTGATGACCTCTGCCTACAATTCACCTCCGCTGACCCTGCTCATTTTACGTGGCCTACCACTTTGTGGTTGAGTTGCTGTCATTCCCAATTACTTCCACTTTGTTATAATACTGCTAACAGTTCACTGTGAAATATTAACTTTATATATTTTTTTAAAGTATGAAATGACTTTTTGCACAGGTGGCATCCTATCATGGTTCCACACTGGACTGAGATCAACCAATTTTTTCACAAATGTTTGTAGAAGCAGTCTGCATGCCTAGGTGCTTTTTTACACTTGTGGCCATGGAATTATTTGGAACACCTGAATTCAGTGTTTGTATGGGTAAGTGTATACTTTTTGCAATACAGTGTACATACTTACATTTTAAATTTACATTTATGGCATTTAGCTGACGCTCTTATCCAGAGCGACTTCCAGGGTTAATCATATTACAGAGGTGGGTCAATGTAGTGCTAGGAGTCTTGCCCCAGTTGCCCCAGTCTCCCACATGCTGTGGTAGCTCAGTGGCAGGTTATCTGTTGCGCCACACCATTAATATACATACTAAATTACAGTTCCTGGGTCATCAGATTTGAATCTGTACTTGTGTGAAAAGGTTTTTCCTTTCACAAAACCATCAACAATACCTTTTATCAGGGCACTTTTAGATCATCTGGTGCCCCTGAGCAATACAATTATGGAGCCTGTTCCCTCCTGCAAACAGTATACTGTATCATATCAGTTGATAATAACTCAAGACCTTGAGACAGTTTCACTCTGTTTGTTCTTCACAAAATATTTTAACTAAGCAAACTTTCACTTCTTGGCTTTGGCAAGATTGGCTGGGTACACCAATGAGAGGGCATAGGCTCCCATGTTAGGATCATTAATGTCACAATGTACAATGAAAGATGGCAAAAAGATCACATTTTATTTTCCTATTTTTGTTTAGTTTATGTTTCAATTCAATTCATTGGAAAGGAAAAACTCTTCTCTCAATAAGAGGAAGTCACATTGAGAAATGGGAACAATTTTCTAATGTAAATGCATAACAAATAACAGAACAACAAGAAGAACTGGAGAAATAGTGAGATAATGAAGAGCTATGGCTAATGTGACAGCAGGTCATGAGTTATGAGAATGTGAGTGTAGGATGCTCAGTGATAATGTGAAAGTCCATGCAGCTTAAAGAATCATATGCACAGCAATGTTGTATATAGGGTGGTCTAAATGAGATAAATGAGAGGATCCAGAGCATGGCAGCATTTCATTGGACAGTAGGGTAGTGGAGAGCTGGGCTGGGCAGGACTGGGACAGCACAGTCAGAACAGGGCAACTCAATACATGAGAAAGAGATAGAAAACAGAAAGTAGGGAAAACAAAAAGGTTAGGAGGCCTGTGGCAAATGTTGGTGAGTTTAGACTGTGGCAGAGTCTGGACCAGGGGGTAGGCCGGCAGCAGCACGATGCCACATGTGTTACATGTAGATGCTGTCCACTAGATTTAAAGTCACTCATATATTGTAGATCTGACCATGCAGCTCTTGAATGAAGCAGTGTTGCTCTTGTTGCTTCTCTCCAAAATTCTCAGTTTCACTGTTTGCCTGTTTTGTGGGGATATTGTTGTGCACCTGGACACATTCTCTACAGTGGTGTGAAAATGTGAAAGTTTTGATGTGGAAAAGTGTGCTTTTTGATTTCATATATTCACATAATATTCATAATATTGAGAAACAGCCTTAACAACTCAGTGTTGTAGAAATGCATCTTAGTTTTTATCCTTATCTTTTTACAGCCTGTTATAATCTATTCTGCAATTTTGCACATTCTACTCATTAAATGTAGACCAGGCAGGGATTTTTAAAATCCTGAACAGACTCAAAATGCAGTTCTTTCTTACTTTGGAGACTTTCTGTTTATCATGATCAATTTAGAGCCTGAGTCATCTCACTGGGCCAGTAACATGTAGCCTGTAAGCTGAGAGCTTTCTGAGGACACTGGTATTGATCCCATTCGTCCTTGGGCTTGATGAGTGACATTCTTCCAGAAAGCAACACTTAACCAGACAGTTGTAACAATTAGAACCTGAAATTGAATATCTTGTCACATAAAAGGTTCTCTCCACTCATATTCCACTGGTGTAGCTGCAAAAACAAGGTTAGCTTATGTTCAAGCTAATGCTCTGAATATTGGCACCAGAAATGAATCCTATAAAATGAAGGAGCTAAAAGGTTTCTTTGGGGTGATATTATATAATATTATATATATTTCTTACTTAAAAAATCTCTTAATGTTTCATTAATAACCAATATAAAATAAGGTGTTTTGTATATATTAGCACTGTTTAGCCATGTCACTCCACTGCTGCGTTCTCTTCACTGGCTTCCTGTAGCTGCCCGCATCAGATTCAAAACCCTGACGGACCAGCCCCTCTGTACTTGATGGCAATGGTCAAAAGCCGTTCCGCACCTAGAGCCCTTCGAGCTTCAAGTACGGCTCGGCTCGACCCGCCATCCCTCAAAATCCGTGGAAGACAAGCGTCCAGGCTTTTTTCTGTCCTGGCACCAAAGTGGTGGAACGAACTTCCCATGGGTGTCCGAACGGTTGAGTCGCTTGCTGTCTTCAAACGCAGACTGAAGACCCACCTCTTCCGAGAATACTTGGGCGAATAGCAGAGTACTATGGTCACCTTATTGTCTTGTGTTTAGTTATGTCTAAGCTTAAAGGTATCTTTGAACTATTAATCTATTCTAACTAGCTGAGGTTTTTCTTGGGTAAATAGCAAAGCACCTTGTAAGTCGCTGTGGATAAGAGCGTCTGCTAAATGCCATAAATGTAAATGTAAATGTATATATTTGTACATATTAGCATTGGTGAAATGAGTTGATGTCTACCCTTTTTCAGATGAGATGTGCAAAGGTGTAGAACCATTTTGCAAGATGTTCTTCCCAAAGCATAAGGTTCTATATTTATTTTTAAGAGTGTATTTTACATGACGGAAATGTCAACAGATTAGTCTTAACGCATATCTACGACTGAACGTGTGCACAAGAGTGCAATCTCCATTGTCTTGGAGCATGCAAGACATCACCAGGCAGCCCTCATGTCTGCAGGGTAGAAAGCATGAAAAGCCCCATATTGCAAACTGTGGTGAACAGAAAGGCTGCGATGCGGAATCATCTTGGCCTGCCGTTTGATTGGTGTTGAGCCGTGCGAGGGGGGCATGGGGAGGTGGGTGGGTTGATACCCCAGACCTGAAAGTATACTGTCTCTGGGAAGGAATGCTGCTGATGCTCACTCATTGGCAGACACAGGCAAGATTCTTGGGGTCGTGGGGGGTTGGGGGCGATGGAGGGCGTGAAAAATAAGGGGGAGGGGTAGCCAAAGCTTACAGAGAGGGTAGGATGAAAACGAGTGCATAGCTTTGCTCTTGTTACAGCTAATATTCTCCCACTGTAATGGAAGCGCATGCCGTTGAGGTGGTGGCAAGCCTTTCCAGCCTTACTGTCATGCCCCTTGACGACTGGCTCTGCAAGCAGGCTAATTAGTCTTAAGCTTAACTCTCTTATTCCAAACCCCCCGCACTCACGTTTAAAGGATGCCTGAAAATACTTTAGAAATTCAAGATTCGAGCACTTTTATGTTGCAGTCTTTGATCTTCCAGTCGCAAAAAACATTGCTAATAAGGATTGCATATTCCAGCTGGTTCCTGCTCTTCATGCCATTATGCTACTGTGTGCTACCATGCTATAGTCATCCAGTCAATGCATTTCTATGCTTTTTGGCATTAATACTGTAACTGAAATTCCTCATATCTCCCTTTACTGTGATGATAAAATTCTATATCGCAATATTAAAAAAAGAATTATCATGGTGTAGTGCTGCTACTCTAATACAATGTCTAATTAAACCCAAAAGCATGTTTTCACTGGGATGTTTTGCTGTTGTCTTATTTTGTAATGCTTTGTAAGTAAAAAAATATGAGAAAGAGCTATATATTTATTATTACTATAAAAAGATAAGGTAATCTTTTGTATTGTAAACATTAACTAGACAGAAACCAGATTTCCAGAAAAAGAAATTACAATCACTTGTCAGGTTACTGTTTTTTCTTTAATGAGCTATACAGTATAGACTGAAATACTAGCCTGTGTATTAGACATTACTAATTAGCTAGCAATAACATAATATTAGAACCATTTTATACATATATATTCAAATAGGCTTCGTGTTATTTCTTTATATGTTTTAAACTGTTCCTTCAAAACAATCTGAAGCACTCAAAAATGACATACACTATATGACCAAATGCATATGGGCCATCACATCTATATGAGTTTACCGACTTTTGTATTTGGCAGTATATAAGCTTAGAGGTATCTTCGGACTTATAGTAGTGTCTTAAAGATAATAGTGTCTTTATATAAGAGTTACTTTAGATAAGAGTGTCTGCTAAATGCCATAAATGGATATGGGTGTTAATATGGAGTTGACCCCCCTACCCCTTTTTCCCTTTTTTGCCACAAACTCAAATGTGTATAATTGTCAAAAGTGTTTGTCGGTGTAGCATTAAATCATCCTTCACTGGAACTAATGGGCTGAGCCCAAACCCCAACCTTGGACCTCAAACCCTGGCCTCGGACCTCACACTTTATTTTTCTGGCCTGTGCCAAACCCAGATTCATTCGTCAGCCTCCCAGATAAGGAAGTCATGATTAATCACTCCACAGAACACGTTTCCGCTGCTCCAGAATCTAACCGGATATCACTTGACATCGCAATGTTAGGCTTGTGTAAAGCTGCTCTGCCATAGAAACCCACTTCATGTACTCCCAGCACACGTCTTGTGCTAATGTTATGTCCAGATTGTGTTTGGAAGTCTTTTGCCTAGTCTTCTACTTCTTTGCTGAGCTGTTGTTGCTCGTAGTTGCATTTTACAATAATGGCACTTACACTCGAGCGGTGTGCATCTAGAAGGGTAGAAATTATATGAACTGACTAGTGGCAAAGATGGCATCTTCTGACATTTACACTAATGTTTTTTTGTAGCAAGTACATTATCACAACCTCCTCCACTGTCACCATGTTTGTTGGTGACTCTGAACTGCCCTGCTCTTGTTGATGTATTTCCATGCTAACGTAAAGGATGCATAGAAGTATGTGGACAGTGAGGGTTACATCGCAGACAACAGGCATATTCATTTTCAGGCATATTTAGATATCACAGGACACATGGAGAGGTATTGTGGATACCATGACTTGCTTTTCATGTTGTGACTGACTGATGTATTATTACGGCACTACTTCCCTTTAATATGCATTAAGAAACTTTGTTTTAAATTATTAGTACTTTTCAAGTGAGTTGACTTGAGTTGACTTTCACCTTTACAATATTGTAGAACCCTTCAGGAGGGAACACAGTTTGGAACTGGTTTGGCAGCCTAGGTGTCATGTGATATGTGCTGGTAGGAGAGCTTCTTTTAGCCCTTCCAGTTTGACACAGTGCCTGGGATAGGAAAGAGCTGGGCAGCTGTTGCTAGGAGACACACTGCTTCAAGACGTAGGCCTCTCTATCTCGCTAGCAGGCAAAAGTTGTGAACTCCAAACAGTGAACCCAGGGTGAGGGGCAAAGACAACAGCAGTGCAGTCAAGGATATAAATACTTCAGCAAACTTTCGAGCATGCTTCTTCAGGCTCACCAGCTAGGTTTGCTGAGCAATTCTTGGCACCTTGAATGTGTAACTTATTTGACATTCATCTTTTGATCTGAGGAGAAGTCATGACAATAAAGCAAATGTAAATTGGGAAGCTACTGCCGAGTAGCACTGAAATATTACAACATCATGATTTCCTTCATTTCCAACACAATTTTACTCTATGGTGAAAGAATGTCTTACATACCTACCATAGATTGGGTTCTGCTAGATCTCAGGTTTTGAGAGACAGAATCATTAATCAGAATATATATATATACATACAGCATCTCCATCTAGCGCCACTGACCTGCCCCTTTCTCCTCCCCTCCCCTTTTCTCCCCTTCCCACATCTCATCTCAGATTGATCTATATCAGCCATCAATAGCTGAGCTGTTGATTTGTGCTCTGAGCCAGCCCCCTTCAGCATTGTCTGAAGTCCGCAGGGGATTCGCCTCCTGGTTGCTGGGCTGACGTGTTTAACTGCAAAACATCCTGCTAATGGTATTAATTTGGAGGGAGTGAATTGAATTAGGACTCAGAGGTCCACATGAGAGCGCTGAGCCATGCAGAGGACCGTTGAGCAGGGTGAGGCCACTTTTCCGCCCAGCTGTTTGTGGAATTATAAAATCAATCAGTCAAATCCGGAATGTGGAAATGTGAGATAAGACTGAACGTCTGTGTCCTAGCATGTGTGCTAACTGATACAGACAGTGCTTGCGATCTAACCTGGCTGATACTCATTCTATAGTTTACTCTGTGGCTTATGCAAATGGACATCCAAAAAAATCTGATTTGGTTTAGTTTGCAGATCAAGGTCACAGTCACTGCAAACTTAAGACAGGGATGTCAGTAAGGGGTCAGTAAGAAAACCCGCACCTGTATCATCCAATTAAGCACTGATCACTCATTTTAAGTCAATTGATTGTTTGCAAAATGACGATTGACACAACACTGTGTCTGTGCTATACATACTACACCAAGTGAAGGATACCCTACAACAAAACTACCCAGAACAAACCTGCAGTGAGAACGATGGTGGCAGTCTGAATTGTTAGAGAAGAGAGAAAATGTGTTACTGAGGAACATTTCATTCAGTGAAATGCTAAACTCATAATCAGGAGAGAGGTGCTGAAAAGGTTTTGGATTCACCTGTGAGAAAGATCACACTCACTCAATGTCCCTAGACAAAGCAGCTCTAAGCAAAGCTGAAGACTTTCTAAGTTACTGTTCATTTGGCAATATTTGAAAGTTAAAATTTAACTTATAAATAACATCTAAAGAATAAAATCTAATTGAATTTGCAATTAAAACACATTATGTGTAGAACAAAACAAAAATATTTGCATGCCTTCTTTTACTTTGAAGTTAATGACCTCATGAGTATAAACCATGTTGCACTGCGATATCTCCAGTGTTAGCCTTAGGATTAGCTCACCTTAAGTACCAGTCATTACTCAAAGCCGCCATCTCCGACTTGAAAACCTGCTACTTTAAAAGATTCCTGGCTTTGTTAGTGTCCTTGTTTCTAGAATTCTTCCATTTTTGAATAATGAATAAAAAATAATAACATGTTAGCCTGGCCACCAGTCCTTGATCTTTGAAATGGTAATTTTCTAGCTTTCAATTAAAGCCAATGGAATATTAAAATCGCTTGATTGATAGACTGACAGATTAGATAGAAAACCCAACATTGTGTCGATGAACTGTGTGCAAAGGTCTTTAATACCTTTGAGTCTTGTATTGCTCACACGTTTCACTGTGCTGTGGTATGGAAAGCCCAGTCTGGTCATTCCTGTTGTCTGCTCCTGTCTGGTTTCCTATAGCTGGTGGCTAACCCCATCAAACACAGGTGACTGATCCTGACAGCTGCCTGTGCCACCTCTACCTGACCATAGTCGACAATAAAACACACACTGCACCATCAAGTCATCTTCACAGACTAGATGATACAGGAATCATTACCAGTGTCTCTATCTCTGTATGTGGCATTTACTCACTGTCTAAATCACTGACCTTCTCTATAGTTATTGAGCCACATCGATCCTAAAATGTTGGTTATTTCTCTTGGTTTAAATCGAACTCCTTATAAACCCCAATGTGCACTCTATGCTCCATCAACTACAATGTTTACGCAGATACTTGAAACCACTGGCTTTAAGGCACTGACTTCTTAGCCTTTGTGTGGATGGATTGTTATCTCGACTTATTTCCTCAGCATTCATGGATGGAGAAGATATGACAGTGTATTATGGCATAGTGCGTAGTTCATTTTGTTAGAACTGATTGCTTTATGACACTTTCAGGTTCATTACACATTTATGAAAGACCTTGGATGACTGCCCAATTAGCACGTTATCTAACATGCTGTTAGATTAAGTCATAAATCATGCAGTAGTCAACGCCCTTATCGTATGTCCACTTCCTGTGCAAAAAAAGTCACCTTCAAATGAACCCTGTCTCTGTATCTTACATTGACTATTATTGGACACTGGGTTTTTTATAATGATCAATGATCTACAATGAAAACCCAAAAGCAGATTATTAAGTGTATCAGTATTATGTATATCGTCCTTTGGGTTTGATGACTGGCACACACTGCTTTGTCATATTTTAAGAAGGTTTTATTAAAGGAATGCATATGAATTGCATTTGAGACAATCTGCACTTTCCACACATCTATAGCGGTTGGATTCCTCTTCTCCATACATTTTTAAGTTCTCAGTAGGGTTCAAAGGAGCATTCACAGTGTCCTGCTCTGGGTCCTTACGTTGATCCATCCTCGCCTCACCTCATAGATGTGCGTGTGACATGTTTATCTGCATGGACTTTGCATTTCTCTCACATTTGAGGTGAATGGGTTCCTCTTTTGAGTCTTGGTTCCTTTTATGTTTTTTTCTCTCAATCTGAGGGCATTTTATCTTTACCACTAAGTCCTGGGTAATTTGTACTCGTTCATACTCGCTATAAAAGTCCAGTTTAAGAGCTGCATGAACGTCGAACAGCTCCTTCGTTTCTAAATCTATAAAAAACACACACGCCCACAGTGTTTTTCTCTCTAAAAAAACTGAAACTCACTGGAGAAAACAGCACAGAAGCCTTCTGCTTTGCTGGCAGTGCTGTGCCACTTTAGTGCAGTAGCAGCTCACACACATGCTCAAGAGGAAGAAGACTTTGCTGTTTCACTATTATAATCGTTTACAAATGCTCCCCTGTGGTCGTTTTCACCCGCAAAACCTTCAAAAGTGCTGTTAAAATTATCCTAATTTCTGGTTGTGATTGAGACGTCCTAATCGAAGCTGGTACATTACTACGCAGAGTAACATAGCCATGCTGGTGAATGTGTGTATGCTGGTAAAATACTGTTTCAGGGCTGCATATTGGAATGACGCACAGTTCTGGTTTACCTGTCATTGCTCATGAGGAGTCTGAATGACAGGCTGTGTTCCAGCTAACTGAGGCTTAAATCACACACGTTTAGAGAACAGAGCTTGTCTTTCAGTCCAACTCAGCATTGCTAAACTCGCAACTACGGTGGGCTTGTTTTTTCCCCACCTGTTTTCAGAGCGTGACATCACTAATCTGTGAGCACCCACAGTGCCCCCACCCTGTGGCTCTCTTAAACGTACATGGGGAATGAGCTTATTTGGTTGTGTACTAGATATACTGTCCTTGTCAACATTTTTAAATCATGTTGTTATACCACCCTATAGTTCAATTAAACTCATCATTATGAAGTGGAAGGAATATGGCACATGTGTAAATATGAGGCAGGGCAGGCCGTCTGAACAAACTGAATGACAAAAAGGGGATTAGTGATGGAGACCACCAAGACACCTATTGGCACTCTGAAGAAGTTAAATTGATGTTTCCACCAACATTCTTCACACTGGGGGTGGTGTGTTTGTGGAAATGTACAGTGTTTGGTGTCCGTCATAGCACCTAGTCTGGCCAAAAAGCACCATTTTGGTCTCATGAGACCTAAGAACCATCTTCCAGTTGACCTTGAAGTCTCCCATGCCTTTGGGCGAACTGTAGTTGAGATATCCAAGGGAGTAAAAATACCCAAGAGGATAAATACTTTTTATAGGCACTCTAAGCTCTATCCAAACCTTTTTCCCCATGAATTTACAGCATGAATGCTGTAATGGTGAAGTTGGGTAGAGAAGAGTGTTTTTTTTGTTTTTATTTGTTCACTGACCACAATCATCAGGCACAATACAGACTGTGCAGAGGTTGACCCCTCGACAATCCATGTGGGTTCTTTTTTTACTAGATTTGATTTTCATATTTCCTATTGTTCAGGCATAGTTCTGTTTCTGATGTGAGATGCATAATTAATTATGATCTGGGAGGATCCTACAGAAGTAGTATGAACAGAGAACACACACACTGCTTATGCCAGATGTTAAATGGTTACTACTTGGGCAACGATTGAACTACAAAAGCAGCTTTGCTGGGTTTAAATTCCTTCTGATGAATATTATATATTACATTACTTTAAAGAATTCTGTTCAAATTGTAAAAAAAAAATGTAAACATATAATTTGTTCTTGTTAGTAGAGAAGGAATTTTATCATAATAACTTGAATCTGATAAAAAAAAAAACAGACATGAGACTGACAGTAAATAAAGTGATCTGAATGTAAACATAATTAATTGCGCAACTTACCATATAATTAACTCTACAGTGATGTAATTATAGTTGACAGTCACAACACAAAGTGCTGCTACTGTTCAGTTGGGTACTGTATAGTGTGCTGTAGAATACAATAGCTTTTAAAAATAGACACACCAGATGTTTCATCTCCAGTGACAATCAAAGCAGAATCTTATTTTGACAGCCAGGCCTGATGCCTCTACCTGGGGGACAGTACCTGTGACCTCTACCCGTTCTGTAAAGGTTCCCAGCCGTCAGCCCCCATACCCCCACCATGGCCTGAGAGCACCTTAAGATGTGTATTTCCACCATTGCACTGCATCATGTAGACAAGGTCATTAAAGAACGAATCAATTGAGCATGCACACACACACACAAACACTCACACGTGCATACACGCATACACTCACACCACTCCACCACATCAGTGGTTAGACCTGCCATGTTTAAGAATGAAGGACAGCTGGGGGGTGGGGGGTCACAGTCACATGCTTTCATGTCTCGTCTGAAGGTCTGAACTGGTCAGTTCCTGCGTCTTTTCTACATCCACTCACTTTGAGCTGCAAACTTGTTTGAAATTAACCTGCCACATAATGGGTAATTATATTAGCGGCTGATAACTGAACGGAATGGAACAGAACGGAATTGAATCTCCATGGAAATTGCATCGCTCACGGTGAATGAAGGGAGGGAAAAAATTTCATTAGGTTCAGCGAGTGGACGCACGTTGTATGAAATGCACATCGGTCCATGAAAGAGTGAGACAGCTTCGGAGAAAAAAGAGGTTCCTCCATTTGTTTTGGTTGGTTTGCCTCCCCTGAGGACCGGCCTTATGTTGCCTGAAGATGAGCGGGTAGTAAGCCCATTTGAAATCCTCTCTGAAACGGCTTCCCCACCCCGTGCCCCCTCTCTGCGTTTTGTGTGAAGTGGGGTTTGGGTGGGCGTCTGACAGAAGGGGAGTCCCCCGATGCCTTTGTTCCCAGTCTGCTTACGTGCTGGGAGTCAGTGAAGCAGAAGACAATAGAAGCGTGGTGGGCTCAGCCAGGATAGGGTTTGGGTTTGGTGAGGAGCGTGCCTGGCTGAACTCATTTCAGGCTTGATTTGCCTTGACAAATATGAGTTGCTTAGATTAGCGTTCATAGGAAGTTTTAAGTCCATTATTGGAGAAGCGCTCAGGACAGCCTGTTTAGGGCTTACAGACTGGGACACATTGCTCCTGAACTAGCAGCTTTTTAGGGGGTAAACAATGGGAAAAACAATGGAATACATGTGGGCTATAGTCCTGGAATGAAATCATAGGGTTTTGCATTTCTGTGGGTCTGAAAGTGAAGCAGCGCTGTGGCTGTACAGAAAATACATCTGTAGCACACGGTTGATTGTCACAGCAATTTTCCTGTGATTACTAACAAACACATTTAATAGAAGCTGGTTTGCGTATGTTTAATAATTGATTTATATTAAAAGTGTGTTTTGAGTCTGCCTATTTTTTTTACTCAGTAAATGAAAAATGATTACCCGTGATAATCGTCTGTATCCTAATAATGTGTCAGACTGAGATCAGTCTGAAGAACTCTCTGAAATATCCCTCAGTTCAGAAGCTTTTTGTCAGCTTATTTGTAAAACCTCATTGTCCTTTGTTTTTGCTACTCTTTGCTAACTGAGACTTCATTCATAGAGCACATGGAGCTTTTCTGTATTGCTAAACCACATGCCCAAAATGATGGCAGATGATTTAAAGAGGGGCCCGGTGGGTTTTTGTTCTCCCTGTTCTTGTCCCCCCACACCTTATTGTGAAATGGTGTGTAATTAAATCCTTGATCGAGGGCTAATCAATGCTAAATGTTTAATTACATTACGATGCTGTTTCTTTTTGTTCCCCCTCATTGTCTTCCCACTTTTGCTCCTGCAACTCTGTTAACATTTGCATATTTAAATTGGATCCGCTTGGCTAGGCGTTCCCCTCCTGCCTGATTGGTCGGTGTCCCATCCTCTCCCCCACCCCACTCTTCCCCACCCCAGCCCAGCCCAGCCCAGCCCCCACCTCCTCCTCTTGCTGTTCTCGGCGGTTTGAAAAATGAGTCAGACCGTCAGCTCTTTCTTCAAAGCCAAACCAATACACTGGGTCCACAGTGTGCAGCGCCCAGTCTGCCTGCTATCCTCAGATATGGATATGACCGCAGCAAGGCTGACTTATCTGGAGGCAGTCACTGTATTTTATGAGGGCGCAAATGCATACATTCTCAAGCAGTACGTTTTCAATTCAATTTATTGACTTAAGTCAATCTACCATATACAGCAGGTACAGAGATCTCACCTGTTTAATTCAAAGTGAATGTCAGACCTCTTTCAAGGTAAAGCACTAAAACACAAGTGCATAATAGCACTGCAAAAGCGCATGCTAGGTACAGTGTCTTTGATCTAAGGATAGGGAGAATGAACACCGTTCTATCTGTTCATATAATGGAGATTTTCTTTTCTTTCAGTGGAGCCAGGGGACGTTTCAGAGGTCAGAGTGTGTGATCTGGGTCTGTTTGGTTTTCCTATTGTGTTTATATTTAAGATTCACAGTCAGGGTTGGGTTGGAATACATTCAGAAGTATTCAGAATACAGAAATGAAGTATCTGTATTCCGGTCATGTCACTTTGAAAAGCCTTCTTTTTCTTCTTTTTTTAAAACATTTTAGGAGAATGTGTTTAGAATACTAAATTAAACACTACATAAAAGTACGGCTTCTGAATACTACAGTATATAGAAGCTGTTTTGCTTAGAGTGTAGAATATTACTGTATGGAAAAGGTGGAAAGCACACTGCACAGGAGTACAATGGAATTCATTCTCTGCTTTTGACCCATCCATTGCAGTGAATACATACACTCACACTAGTGAATAAGGCAGTGAAAGCACACACCCGGCAGCCATTTCAGTACCCGGGGAGCAACTTGCTCAAGGGCACCTCATCCATGAATGTTGAGGGAGTGGAAAGCACTGTTACTTCTCTCCCCCCACCCCCACTTCCTGCTGGTCTAGGGGATTGAACCTTCTGGTCGCATGCCCACTTCTCTAATCTTTAGGCCACAGCTGCCTCATATAACTCCCATTATTGCTGGTAAGCTTTTCCAAAATTTCCTGTAAGATTCAGATAATGTTCTGCTTTACCTGACAAATGAAACATGATGCCTAACTTTATTATTTTTTAAAAATTGATCGGCTATGTGTTGGTAGTGGATGTTTTTCAGGCAAAATATGTGATTAGTGAACGGCCAGAATGTCACTAATTAGTTGGATCATATTCGCGAGTTAAGGATTACAGCAGCTCAACTAAAGACTCCCTGGTCACTGGATGCTGCAGTTCCCTGTTCTGCCCCTGGATGGAACTAGGGAGCTTGCGAACGACTGCAGACACTCATTAAAACCAGTGTACTGCTCCGTGTGCTGGATCTGCTCTGTTAGTCTGGAGTTGTTGTTGTTTTTTTTTGTTTTTTTTTACCATATCTGAATCAAACTCACATGTTTGTAGACTGTAAACTAATGTAAAACTAATGCACCTCATGGAGGAACCAGAGTAAGGACTTAACTCCACTAACCGGATACCCCATGAGAGTACATCCCTCAGCTCGGTACAGTGAGTATCAGAACACCTAGCTAGTAAACACCGCTAACCACAAAAAACAGCAAACAGTGCAGACCACATTTAACCACAAGCAAAAGTACAGCAGCAACAGTGGGAGAGCTAAAGGAATCTCCTCCAAAGTGATAAAGTTGTTTCCACAAAAACACAAAATACATGAATGTAGCTTTTATGAGGGTCCCAAAAGTATCCCACTTGAAGCTATATTTTAACAACTGAACACATCTAGGACAGTGTATTCAGTATTCAGCCATCATTCAATGTATTCTCCCTGACTGTGTGTACAGTTTATTGTGTTATTATGACATGTGTTTGGATTTGATTTTTTTTTCTCTCACTGCCTGTGTTGTGGTGACTGTGTTGTGGTGACTGTGTTGCGCAAGAATGAATGATGCAGTAATTTGTCAGTCTCATAGACATGACATGGTGTTAATCAGGTTGGTAATTGCACTGAAGTAATTGTGACATGTAACAAACACCACCTCATCACACACACACAAACACACACACATACACACACAAGTGCAAAACTGTGTGTGTGTTTTGTGAGAGAAAGAAGAGAAAGCTTTGAAGCCCATTCTATTGTCTCGCTAATTTCTCTGGGCTTGCAGTGGGAGAGTGTGTGACAGAAGGATAAATGTGTTGTTCCAGCCCCATATGAATTAGACACTCATGGACAATCAGACTACAGTGCTCTGTGTGTGTCTGTGTTTGTGGCTCTATACCACAAGGATTTTCTTAATTACAGGACACTGTGTTTTGAAGGAGACAGGGACCAGACACAAATGTCCATATTCTTAGATTCTATACCATCTGTTTGTGCTGGCCTTGTTTTGTTCTGCCGTTTTACTTTTAGTTTGTTGGTGTATTACCCTCTTTTCTTTTGCACACCCCATTTTCTGCTTCCTTTTCCTGATGTTGACCTACATTTAAAGTTAGGAAGGCTTTTTCGTCTTTTGTGCGACAATATTGTAAAATATGCGTTTTGCTTGTCTCTACACTCCTTGTCCAATTTATCAGCTCCACATACCACTTAGGAGCACTTTGTAGTTCTACAGTCACAGACTGTAGTCCATCTGTTTCTCTGCATTCTTTGTTAGCCTCCCTGATCTTTAATGGTCAGGACCCCACAGGACCACCACAGAGCAGGCAGTATTTGGGTAGTGGCTCATTCTCAGCACTTCCGTGATGCAGATATGTAGGTGGCGTGTTAGGCTAGAAAAATATATTTACTAATATACTCACACACCTGTTCACACACACAATCCACATCGATTCTTAAAATAATGCTCTCTAAAATAAAACTCTCACCAGCTATTCTGACATGCATATTTGTCACTATCCAGCGAGAGAGACACATCACAGATGCGAGTAATTGTGGAATCAGTCACAGAGTGTTAAACTCAGAAAATAAATAGGAATTGTGATCTAAAATGTGTGGACATGTGGGCGACAAGGGATGTGCTATTTGACCAGGGTTGCCCAATTTCCTGTACAGGACTATGTATATACAGAATCATGTTTGGATAATTACTGCATTATATACACAATATCTATATTATACACACGAGACACTGGTCTGATGCCACGTCCTAATATTTTAAAAGCTCTAAAAGTGTGTGTATTTGTGTGTGTGTGTGCATGTGTTCATGTGGGAGGGGCTGAAGAGGGGTATTTATGTGTGTATTTGTGTGTGTCAGTCATGTCAGAAACTGCAGGACTTTATCACAGAGCACAGTCCTGCGGCTGCATTCGGAATACTGTGTTGAAGCAAGCTGAGTTGAATGTGTAACATCCCACCCTAATAGTAATCAGAGCTGCTTTTCTGTCACATAATGCAGCCATCCTCACACACACACACTGGGCTTTCTCTGGGTGGATGCACAGCACTTACCATGACAAATCCACCAGCTGCAGTGCCGTGTTGCCCCAGCCAGATAAACTCCATGAGAAGTGTTTTTGGATCCTGTCCAACCTCTCCATTTTTGGCCTTATGCCATCCCAGAGATGGCCATCAACCTGACCTGGCTTGATCTCCTGCCATCTACAGAACTATTGAAAATTTAAAATTTTGGACTTGCATATGTTTGCAGGGTTTGTGTGTAGTGTAAAATGCCAATTACCCTGGTTCCCATGACGCTCAGCATGGCCGGGTCTGCTCGCTACAATAACAATCAGCTGCTTAGTTAATTGTTATGATGCCTGGCGTGATGGCCCATACACTTTCCGCAAGGGAGGACTCCACCTCTGCCCTGGGCCAGCAGAAATCTGTGTATGTTTGTGTCTGTCTTTAATAGAATGTCAGAATGTTCTGATCAAGTTTTTTTTGCCCCCCCCCCCGAAACCCCACTATTGTGTTGTTGCTGCAGATGTGTGCTGCAATGCTTAATGTTTGCCTAATGGCTCTTGTGGCACAGTGTTTACAGACTGCACCGGTTTTATCCACAGACTTACAGGACAGACAGCTGCTCAGTCTGAATGTTTTACTTCAGGGCTGCATCCAGATTTAGGGAATTACTACTTAAAAAAGTAACAGCAGCAGAAAAATGAAATCTCACGTGCATCCAAAACTGTTATAAGTTACTGCGAGAAACATGCGTGATGATGTCTCCTACTAATTGACTAATTTGGTCTTTAATTAATCATTGCACCCCTAACATATATTTTTTTCATTCCACCTTGCCACCTGCCACTCTTTTATCAAAACCAATACCCTAGACGTTTATTATTTTAGTAGAGTGACATTACCTGTTAGCAGCCAACTCTACTGTACTCTTTAACTTTCTTTACTTATTGTTTTTCTTTTACTTAGCTTTATTTTAGTGTACCTTACTGTGTATATATACATATTTTTTTATTATACTTAATCTGTTTCTCTCTTTTTATATTGATATTTATAAGATTATGTCGGTAAATAAAGGAACAGCAAAGTAAAAATTTAATTAGACAGTGCAACTGCTTGTTTATGCTATGCACATGACAATAAACTCTTAAATCTTGATAAAACAAAACTTCTAACTCTGCATTCCACCTTAAATAGTGCTGCAGTTACTGGGTACATTTCAACAGCAGAACATAATTGCTGCATCATAGAAGGTAGAGTGGAAAGTTTGAGTGAGAGGACAACTTCAGTCATGTTCAGGCCCTCAGCTGTTTTGATGTTGATATGTTCTGAATAAAATCTGATAATCATTTGATCCAATCAGAACAGTGGGATCTATCTAGCAGTCAGGGTTTAAGCACAAGACAAAAGGAATCATTGTCTGTAACCAATCTGCATGTAAACAAATAAAATCTGCATGTAAATGAATTAATAATGAATCAATACTGTGAATACGAATCGATACACTATTACAAAACATAATATTGTTATACTCAAATGTATCAATATTTGTTACACCCTTGTTGTCTGTCACAATATATTGGGTTTGTTAGAATTGAATAGTGAATAGCTTCAGCTGTCTCTATTCCAATCAGGGAAAACGTGTAGATATTTAGAACCATTTTTTATAAACATAGTCCCACATTTTTAATCAAAAATATTTGGACAATTGGCTGTAGTGTAGTGTAAGTACTTCATACCTTGTCACATGTGTTTAATTGACCACCACATCCTGACATGGTATAAAAACAAATATGTATGTGTGTGTGTGGGTACATGTGTGTGGCTTAGGGGGCACTTGGACTGTATGCCGTCTGTTGGTGCTGCAGCTTGGCTAATTTGTTCTGCAGTTTGCTCTCTGTGTCGTGGGTTGGCAGGGGGTGAGTGGTTTCCTTTATTATCCTAATCGCTGTGAAACGACTGAAACGGACATTAGCTGGGGTCTGCTGCTGGTTAGGGGAAGGAGGAGGAGGGAGCAGGACATAGTGGGGATCCCTCAGTCTGTGCATGTGTGTTTGTGTATATCGGTGTATGTGTGTGAGTGAGTGAGTGAGTGAGTGAGAGAGAGAGTGATCCATTATTTTCAGGTTACGTGGGTTTACAGTTTTTCATTGTGATATTAATCACCGGCGCTGTCCATTGATCTTACAGGAGCGGTGTATTCTGCACTCATTGGGTTAATATGCTGACATGTTGATGTAGCACATGTTCCTATTCAGAATTGGATTTGTGGAAAGATCCCTTAGGCGCTGTCTCAGTAATGATCGCGGAGACGCTATCTCATCACTTACCTTAGTCTGCGGGTTGAATATCATACAAGGTCAGATTGTGCTTTCTTCAATTATTCATCAGGAATTTTACTCCTCACCGCTTTGACTATTCTTGCCCTGGCACCGTGATATTTTTTCATGTCAGAAAAGAGGTTTAAACTCCTCCTCTTTTTGTCTCACACTTCTCTCCTCTGAAGCTCTTTAGGGTGTGTGGTCCCAGCTGGTGCCTGTGACTCCCTGTGACTTTTCTCTTGTTCTTTCTTTTTCTTGCTACCAACACACACACACACACACACACACACACACTTTGCTAGCCAGTGTCCAGCTGCCTGTTTGTGTTGCATGGTCAGTAGGAGGTGGAGGGAGGGAGGGAGGGAGGGGGAGAGAGAGGTGAGAAGTGAATTAATAAAGGAGAGAGGTAGAGGGAGATATAGGGCTGTGAAGGAGCAAAGTACGAGAGAGTGACAGTAAGACAGTAGGTGAAGAGAGAGCAAGGGAGGGGATATATATTTACCAGAGAGAGAGAGAGAGAGAGAGAGAGAGAGAGAGAGAGAAAGAGAAAGAGAGAGGATACAGAAAGTAAGACACAGAGAGGAGATAATAGGAGAGATAGTGGAGAGCAAATGATGATTAGCAAGTGAAAAAGAGAGAGAGATAGAGGTAGAAGAGAGTAAAGGAAAGTGTGTGTTTGTGTGTGTGTGTGTGTGTGTGTGCGTGTGAGAGAGAAAAAGATAGAGAGCGAGAGTGGGAAAGAAAAAGTGGGGAAGTGACTAAGTGTGTGAAAAAGAGGGACCATGGAAGAGAGAGAGTGGGAGAGACAGAGCGTGTGTGTGTGTGTGTGTGTGAGAGAGAGAGAGATAGTGGCAAAGAGCAGAGAGTGGGAGAGAGAAAGTGGGAAAGCGGCTGAGTGTGTGTGAGAGAGAGAGATAGCGGGAAAGAAAGAGAGACAGAGAGAGAGCAAGGGGGAGAGAGAGTGAGGGGGAGAGAGGCAGAGGGAGAGAGAGTGGGAGGTGCTGCATCAGCTTCAGTGCAGGCGGGACGCTGCAGCCGCTCCAGCAGCAGCAGCAGCAGCAGCAGTGTGAGCTGAGAGAGATCTATTGTTCCTCTCACTCTCCCCCCCCCCTTTCCCTACTCAGCCCCCCTTCTGCTTTACCGGTCCAGGCAAACCCAGCCATAAAGAGACGGATAGATAGAGGAGAGCAGAGGAGGAGTGGAGAGTGCCCGGTGGATTACTCTTTGCTGGAGGAAACCGTGTAAGCGTGTGTCAAAGAGAGAGAGAGACGGGGCAAGCGAGGGACAATAGCAGGCTGCTTGTATCGCTTGGAGTCTCTCTGGCGGAGTGTGTGTGTGTGTGTGTGCGTGAGTGTGCTGCTGCGCATCGGACTCTGTTGGAGCAGACCTGCACTGTGTGGATCTAAGCGGTCGTGCTGAAGCCATGAGGCTGCCGGCCGGTGGGTCTGCAGGACCACGGCCAGCTGCCCGGCTCCTCAGGGCCGCTCTGCTCTTCATGGGGCTGTGGGACCTACAGGCACAGACGCTGACCAACACCAACAAACCCACCTACATCTGGCAGACAGGTACGGCTTTCTACTCTCCCTTTCTGAAGACCGATCGGAATCTCACCTCTGTGAAATCAGAGAGTTGTTAGACCCCTGTATGCAGCTGGTCAGACAGGATGGCACATTGGAGTAAAATGGAAAAGGCAGGGGTTGATTTGAAGTGTTTGGGAGATTTGTAAGGATGGAAAAACACAGCATTTGTTCATCTAAACTGTTCAGTGCATAGTAGCAGTCAACTTGGTTGGTCCTGCATGTTTCGATTGGCCTATTGAGGTATTTATTAAGGGTATGTACTGGTGTGGGAGGGTCAGGGTAATTACTTACAGGAAATAACAGGATATTTTACAAGCATAGTCAATAAAAAGGGAAGTGTCTTACTGTAGTGCTTACTACAGAGTTGCTATAGCCCTCTATGCTGAAGTGACAGAAAGTGAGGTGTATGATGGGCACGTTTTTGAAAGCTGTGCATGTATGTTTGTGGAAGTAAGTAAGAAGCCCTCTAGCTCGTTCGAACGAGGGGATTAGCCCCCCTGCTGTACTCCGGGAAATGAAAAGCATGGTTGCTGTCTTTCCACAAGAAACTTGATCCTGAATGAATGCGTTATCATAATAGTGTTTGTGGATATCAGCCCAGAACAAATGAATAATTAAAGAGCCATATAAAAAGCATCACCTTTTCATGAAGCTGAGGGGGATGTGGAGTGGTGGGGATGGTCCCATGTGTCTGGTTGGGTTAGTAAAACAATAAGCTTATGCAGAGCACATTTCTGAATGTACAGTAAGTTGGAACCTTCCTGACGTTAAGGCAGGTCCGGTTTTATTATGGAAAACACTGCAGTGTTTTTTTTTCTGTGAACGTGGACAGATGCAAATGGGGGGACAACGCCGTCTGTTTTGGGTGGTGCCTCCCTCTCCCTCTATCCCTCCCTGCCTCCCTCTCTCTCCTTTTCCCACTCTTTCTGCAGTCGATTTGAGATAACCCCACATCCTCAAGGGGGTGCAGTGACTTACTCAGGCATGGGACAGGCACTGGTGTGTGTGTGTGTAGGGGGAGTGATTTGGATGCACTCGGGTGGGAAACTGGCCAGCATGAACTGGGGTGGTTTCTCTGATCAACCTGGGCGATCGATGGGTCATTTGCCTGCTGTCTCAGCGAGGAATGGGTGGAGAAAGAGCAGATCAATGGCCTGAAAGCAAAGGGACCACTGGTGTCCAGCACAAGGAGATCAATGCACAGCTTTATAGTCGGACAGGAGCGAGATGCTGCGGGATCAATGGAGGATCCTGGTTGTGCTGTGGCCTGACCCAGATGGGGTTGGATCAATGCAGTAAGGGGTCCATTGCAGTCCTTCTGGACTCGGCTTATCGCTGATCAATGAGTCGATCTGGTAGATTCCTTAACTAGTTATAGGTTCATTTAAGAGCTATACTTCACAGTTACTTGTACCAACACAATTTGTTCCTTAGTTTAGTTAGGTTGTATGTAGATGCTTCTTTTGCATTGTTGTCTATGGAACAATGCAGGCTGTATATGTAAAGCTTTTTTGATCAATGCCCATAAGCATACTTTGTCCTATTCACAACTGACCAGTCATGCTTGAGACTTTTCTGTAGTAACACTCTACACAAAGCTTACCACAATCTGAAAGGAAAGAAGAGCCTGATATTCGGCCCTCTTGAGCTTTTAAATAGGCATCGTCTGAATGCCCCTTAGGCACGCAGTTTGCATAATGCTAATTGGTGAGGTTTAAGCATCCATTACCTTATCCGTACATTATCCGTTAGCTACATTATTCTTGTGTCTCCAGTGTAAAACTGCTACATTTGGGGTAAGAGGAATTTAATTAAATTTCAATGTAATGTTTGGCAAACTATTGAATTTGTTTCATTATCATTTTTCAGTCATTAAACTGATGCTACCTGCTGTTGTTTGGTACTTTTTCAGTTTTAGTGCAATGTGAGTAGTCAGTGATGCTTCGCTACTTTTCCAGGCAGCTGTTTTCATTGTTAAATAAAGAGGCCGGGGAAGCCAAAGCTGTGTCCAATGATACTACACTGCCTCTCTTCTTCTCTCTCTTTAGAGCTCTTTAGAGCAGTTCATCTGAGTGCAGGAGATTAAGCAGAGAGAGATGGGCCGAACAGATTGGCCAGAGCAAGCTAACCTACATACAACGCAACCCTGTTTCTGTTTACACAAACAAATACATGCACTCACACAGATACAGACAGTGTGGGATGTGCTATTTATCATGTATATGTAGATGTGCTGAGCAGAAGAGTGTCATCCTCAGCACGTCTAGGCCCGATTCACAATTGTGATCTTCTGTAGCAACTTTCCAGGACAGTGGCAACAGTCCTATTCCATCTAATGTAAAAAGTCAGCTTTAGTCACCTGCTTTTTACTAATTTCAGATTATATGTATTCAGTAAGAGTGTGGTTACAACAGCGGGTCACAGTGTTTTCACAGATCCAGTCTAGATGTTTGGTAGGTAATCACACTAATTGAGTTAACATAGTGGGAAATTCTATGCCAATTACAACTTACAGCCTAGTTCTGATTAGCTGCAATAGCAGGGTCCAACCCAGCAGCAGATCATTCTACACTGGAAACTCAGTTTCACTCCTTTCCCCATTCGCTTCTCTGACATCTTGAACCCCCATACTTTGCATCTGAACATAACTGTACCCGACTCGATTTTAAAAAAAGGATTCTGAATCAAAGCACCAGAAGTGCTGCTCAGAGATGAAGCAGCGTGCAGGAATACAACCCTCACTACTCCCCCCTCCTTCCTCACATCACACACATACAGCCTCCAGAGGGAAACAGGGGAATTCTCCCCCCAGCTACTCATATTGCTCCTCAGCACAGCAGTGAACAGGAGCCTCTACTGCAGTATTACGCTGCTTATTTGTCACAGCCACAAAATTTATTGTACCTTCATCAGAAACCTGATTTGGTCACTAATGAGTCCCCATAGGCAACCCCCACACACCTTGCTAGGCTTTGTCCCCAGACATGGTTTATACTAGATATGGTCTGAGATACACAAGTCAACGTGTTATAAAGAAACAATTTTTTCACTAAATCACTAAGTCACTTGCAGACAAGAGAATTTGGTGGGATTCGGGAAGAGGGTTGGCTAAAGTTATATAAATAAAATATACTTTAACACTCACCTATATGTCTGTTAAATACAACAAATTGTTAAAAAACATGATAATTCAAAAACATGATAATTCTTTTAAATCTAAGTCCAAGTCTACATAAACCTTATCATAACCTTAAATTCAAAACCTAATACCCCAATCCTAACTTTAAGCATAACCCCTATAAGAATAACAAAAAAGGTTTGTTAAAACTTTGTGTGATGCCTGTTTGCAAGCGTCCTGCCTGTCATGAGCCTTTCAAAGTAATGTTTGTGACATGCATCACATCTTTAAAAAGTATTCTGGGGTTTTCTTTAAAGCATTTTGCAGCTTTCAAACAAGATATGCTGGCATTTTTCCAACCCCTGTCCCTACACATCACACTTAAACAACGGTCTGTGGTTGGTTATTCTGTGGTTGGTTATACTATCAAAGTTGAAAGCTGACAGAATATTTGACGATAAACAAAAGCCTGGCTTGTGAAACTACATCCAACCAAATGAGAATATGCAAATTTGGCTACATTCACATCACCAGGCTGAAGTGACTCAAATCTGTTTTGCCTTAGTGTAAAACAGCTCTGATTTGTTCAGGATTGTGAGGACATTTGATTGGAGTCACTTTCATATGAGGTCTTAGATCAGATACATAGCCAATTTGTGGGCATGTGATGTGAATGTGAACTAAATTTAGACAAATGGTTATTGTCTGTAAAATTATTGTGATAAATATATATTTTTGCAATATTATGAAGCATCCCATGAGCATCTTTCATTGGGACGCAACTACCGCCTGTTATACTGTGTCTCACCATCATAAAATTACCGTCATAAATCATGGCAGATACCAGCGTCTGCTAAAATCCTAAATGCATTACTTTCAGCCATATGTGTTTACTTAGTGTACCCATCCATGTTGCTCTAGTGAAAGCCTAAATGTCATTAAAAGTAGCTACAGGGTACCGCTGTGATGTGGCTATCTGTGAGAACAGCTCCAGGATGAGGAGAAACTCGTAGTTCGCTTCTCCACCTAAAATGAGGCTGCAGTGACATAAATTCTGTGCTAGAATGCAATTGCTCTGTCTTTTAAAAGTGGAACCAGAACCGTAGCTAGGTGGCTAATGATAGGCTACAGATGATGAACTGGCATGCTGTAGGTGCTGCTTTTAGTCTCGACTCACAGCAGGAGCTAGACAGCTAGTTAAGGTCCAGATCTCTGTAGCTTCATAATCATTTTTTGGTTGCATGCCTCCATTCATGAGATTGAGATGAAAATCAGTTAAGGATAAAACATCTGTGAAACTACAGCTAACCACTACAAGAGTGATTACTGCTGAGGAATCATAGGCTTTTACACGAGATGTTTTCATCTTAGTGAACAACTTGCCAGCATGTTAGTTTGTCAGAGAAATCTTTTTTTTATTTATCATTTTCCAGGGATTTGGAAGGATTATTTGACAGTGCCGGTCTACATCGGTGGTGTCCAAATTAGGGTCCTGAAGGGACGACTTTCCTAGTCAAACACACCTACCTGCTAATTAACTGCTGAGTTGAACTTGGCGTGTTTGAACAAAGAAACTGAGCTAGGATAAGACCCTCCAGAATCAAAGCTAGATACCCTTAATCTATATTTTAGGACTGAAAACTCTTTGTACATGCATACCCATGCACACACACACATTTCACACTGATCTTAATCGACAGGGCTGGACCATCTCTTCAGCCTGCATTGTGTTTAGTGATGAGTTCGGTGTCACCCTTCCCCCCATCCGCCCCACCCATCCAGCCCTTTATTTCCTTTTTTACAGTGCTCGTGGGCCTGGCCTGACCTGCCCCATTTTTTAACATCCACTGATGCTCAGAAGAGGACACTCTCTCCTTTCCTCCTCCCCATCATTTGGTCCTCCCTTTAACCTCTTCCCCCTCTCCACTCAAGACTTTTTTTTTGTCAAACTGACCTTTGACTCTTTAGTTTGAAGGGTCTCTGGGGGTCATTTGGAGGGTGTAGGAGCAGGTGGAAGTTAGCGTCAGCGCTAGTAGGCCATGGATCAAGTGTTTAATTCAAACATTTCCACTTGGCCCGGCTTCAGTGGCGCAGTGGCCAGCAGAGACCGAAGCAACAAACAAAGCACTGCTGTGAGGCTGTGAAGAAGACAGGCGCAGATTGTAGACAGCCCCAGCCTGCAAAACACAAAACAACAAACTACGACAGCCAGAATTGGTGGAAAATGAGAAAGGAACATATGGATAAACTCAAAGCACAGCTGAGCTTTTTCTGTAGGGTAATTATACCCAGCCTCCAGGTTGGAGTGTGCCGTGGAAAGAGAGAGAGAGCGCAAGAGACAAACACGCACACACAGGCTTAATGGAGAAGGATGAAATGAGTTGAGTTTTCCTTTGGATTCATCATGTGCCAAATTGGCACAGATAGTTTAGGTGTTTCACTCCGACACTCTCCAGCTGTTCTCCGCAGCATGGTGCATAGGTGCCGTTTGCTCAAGGTTGAAACACCCTTATATAAGCATGTTCTTTCAGAGTGTATATTTTGAATAGCCCTTCTTAGCCCTCGATCTCTAACTTAGCCCTCTCCCGTGTGCTCTCGATTTCTCTCTTTCTCTATTTCTGTCTCTTCCTCTCTCACTTTCCCTCTGGCTGTCTCTCAATCTGTGTCCGTCTCAATCTCTGTCAGCCTCCCTTTCTCACCCTTGCTTTCTTTCTCTATCTTTGTCTTTCTTCCACCATTTTTTTTCTCTTTTCCATTCTCACGTTTTCTCTCTTCCTCTATCTCTTTCTTTCTCTCACTCTCTGCCCATCTGCTCCTCTCACATCCACATCTGCGCGCTCCTTCTTTGTCCTACTGTCCTCTCCTGAAGAGCAAGAGATCGTTCCTGATCAGTATTCAGGATAGCCAAAAGGATGACAAAAGATGGACTGACAGTGTGATTTGTTCCGCTTGCCCTGTCTCCTCCTGTTTCCCTTTTCCTACACACACACACACACACACACACACACACACTCACTCTCTCACTGTTGTATGCATGCCTCATTAGGTTGCTAAGAATGGACTGTTACTGGAGTGCAGTGCGAGTGCTTGTGTATGTGTTGGATTATTAAGCTGTATTATTACCTGGGGGTACCTTGTGCTTCAGAGTTCTCAAAGCCCTGCGGCCCGACCATGCTCTATGTTCTGCAACCATCTTTACCTCATGAAACAGCTCTTTATTCTGTCATGGCAGGTTTACGTCTGAAAGCGTCTATGTGGAGAAACGCTCTGGAATGTTAAAATTGCGCAAAAACAACAAAATGGAAAACAAATTTGGACTGGAAGAATCAGGAAAATAATGTGTAGTGTGGCTGTCATGCCACAATCTTGTATCTTCAAAATGGCAACTTTACAGGAGGAGAAAAATAACTTTCAATGCAAGTCAATGAATAACGATTTTATTCTAAGTCATTTTTGAACATTTCTGTTGATCCATTGCTTGTGGGAATGTGACACAATGTAAAGGACAATTTATGTAAATAAAAATGTCAAACAATTAATGTCATGCTCTAAAAAAACACATCGTAGTTGGAGTTTAGTGACATGCTAAGTTCGAATGAAAGGGAAAGCAAGCAAACATGGATGAACCAGTCTACTAAATGTGCCTAAAACACTCTTTAGACCTTCTTCTCTCAGATATGCAGTTTTATCCTCTACCCACTCTCTTAGACATGAGTTTTTTTTTATCATCAATACTCATGTCAACAGTCAACAGTAGCTGCACTAGGTACTCAGTGCATCTAGCTAGGCAAAGAGTAACTTAAGGAGTGGGCTACAGATCCAAAACCCCAGGAAAAACTTCTGACCATCTTTAAAAACATTCAGAGTCATTCTTGACTAAATGTTTAAAAGTGTGTTTTCAGTCAGCCAGAATCACAAGTGTTCTGTGGTGAACAGAATGTTATCATGCTAACTAAGCTAATGCTTAACAGCTTGTCTCTCCTGATTTAGAGCAGTTTAAGATTTGTAATTGCCAGATTAATGGTGTAATGTTTATTAAATGATTGGTTCAAAATGTTGTACAGTGTTCACTTCATCTGTGAACCTGTGAGCAAGCTAAACTTTGTATTAAACGCAGGAAGAGATTGTACAGAAACCATGTAAATGTAGAATCATCTGTGCTATTTGAGCAGCTTACGCTACTCCTCTGCCCTTGGTAATACCATATATTGCTGTAATATTTTGGGACAGTATGACGGTATGAAAAATGTGGATACCACCCAAACCTAATTGACCTATGGAATTAAAAGCCCAGTTTCTTGCTTAATCTTGCTTATTTTTTTCTTGCTAATGTTCTCTAAAATAATGGTCATTATAAATCAGTGATCAATAAAATCTTACATTAAAAGCTAAGAAGGTATTTTCCTTCTGTAAAATTGTCACTTTGGCAAGGTTTTTGTATGACAGTGATGATGACTTTTTATTCATCACCTCATCAGTAGACAAATAAAAGGTCTAAAAAAAATATTAATTAAATCCTTTACAGACAATAGAAGACATAGCTATCCTGTATGCACATGACTCTACATCAGCTGCCCATCAGCTCTTTTGGATACCTTGAATGTAGTGACACTGTAATAAGTGTGTGATAGGTGAGGAAATTAACCTGGGAATTGACCCCAGAGTGCTCTGTCTAACTTCTGTCAGCTAGGTAGGGACACTTGCACTAACCCAATGACACCACTAACCAGATTAGTGTGGCGAAAGCCTGCCAACACCCCTGATCCCCCCTCGCTTCCTCTTTCTCTTGCTCACGTTCCTGCAGTAGGCTTAACCGCTCAGAAACGTGCAGGGGGATTTCACTAATCACTCTAAACTGCTTTAAACCAACACCTGAAAAATCCAGCCCCACTTCCTCCCCAAGAGAACCCAAGCCATGGCCCTAGACAGCATGTCTACAGACAAGTGGGTATACTAACAGTAAGCAATGGCTTAACACATAGCACATAGAGCATACAATCAGACAAACAAGCACACTTTCTGCTTATTTGAAGAAGGTGGGGATGATGTAGAGAAGTGTCTCTTTCCCTTTCTTTCCCACTCTCTCTCTCTAATGCGCTCTCACTGTCTCTCTCTCTCTCTCACACACACACACAAACACACACACACACTGACTGCTTGTCTCTGAGGGGCTGAGAGGTGCAGTGCCATGCTTTATTGGATCCTGAGATGTATGAAGAGTTATAAATAGCAGGTAGGCTGCAGCATGCAGCAGCTGAGCTCTGCTGCCAAATCCTCTCCGCAGCTGCTAATGGGAGACAGTGGAATGGAGGAGCTGCCAGAATTGAGTGCACAAGAAGTGGGTGTGAAAAGATGGCAAGTTGGGGCTATTTCTTTTTTTTGTGGGGAACTGCACAAATCGGCAGATCTCTGTCTGGTAAACAGAAAATGGTAAGCTAGGTAAGAGCCTACCATCCTATTGCTTACAATGAGCCACCTGCAGCTTTTAGCATGGACGGCAAACAATTGGCAAGCCAGCACAAACTGAATAACACCCCACAGCCAATGTCATGGCAGATTCACATTTTCACACATAAACAAAAAAGTGTTTCCCCAATTTTTATTGTTTTACTCTTTTTGAAGTAACTTGACACATGCATTGCTAGGGAAATTTTGTGTCTTTACATTAGCATACATTAAAAGTTTGTTTTTCTCCTGTTAAGTTACCATTTTATAGATACAACACGCTTAAAGCAGATATGATTATAGAGAAGACTGGATGAATTGCAGAAAAAGTCTGTAATGTCAGTTTCGTAATGGTTAAGTATGAATACACTTACTGTTACACCCCTATTAGTAATGTATTCCATTAAAATACATAAAAAAGTGACATATTAAGAATACATTTACATGACATTTAGATTGTGATCAGAGTTATTTATCAGTCTACTCATGCTTTAAAAGAGCTCAGTAACACTGAGATAAATAACTGATCAGCACAGAGATTTATCAGTCTACTCATGCTTTAGCAGAGCTCAGTAACACTGAGAAGAATAACTGATCAGCACAGTGATTTATCAGTCTACTCATGCTTTAGTAGAGCTCTGTAACACTGAGATAAATAACTGAACATTACAGTGATTTATCAGTCTACTCATGCTTTAGCAGAGCTCAGTAACACTGAGATGAATAACTGACCAGCACAGTGATTTATCAGTCTACTCATGCTTTAGTAGAGCTCAGTAACACTGAGATAAATAACTGATCAGCACAGCGATTTATCAGTCTACTCATGCTTTAGCAGAGCTCAGTAACACTGAGGTAAATAACTGATCAGCACAGTGATTTATCAGTCTACTCATGCTTTAGTAGAGCTCAGTAACACTGAGGTAAATAACTGATTAGCACAGTGATTTATCAGTCTACTCAGGGTTTAGTAGAGCTCAGTAACACTGAGAAAAAATAACTGATCAGCACAGTGATTTATCAGTCTACTCATGCTTTAGTAGAGCTCAGTAACACTGAGGTAAATAAACTGATCAGCACAGTGATTTATCAGTCAACTCATGTTTTAGTAGAGTTCAGTAACACTGAGATAAATAACTGATCAGCACAGTGATTTATCAGTCTACTCATGCTTTAGTAGAGCTCTGTAACACTGAGATGAATAACTGAACAGTACAGTGATTTATCAGCCTGCTTATCTTCATAGGTCAGGATATACTCTGTACCAGAGAAATCCTTACTGAGCAGATCCTGTGCGTGGGGAGATGAAGTGAAGTGTGTGCAGGAATTCCCAGGCTTGCTTAATCACTGTCTGGCTAATTAGCTAACAGTGATCCGCCACCTTTCTTCTTAGGCCCTGACACCATGAGTCAAGCAGTTGGGCCTGGAGTAGTGTTGGACCCATTTGAGGTGTCCGAAAAGATTAACCTTTACCCAGCCATATGTGTGTTTGTGTTTTGTCAGGTAACACCTTGTTAAAGTTTTTTTCAAAGACGATTACTCTTTGCTTTGTTCACAAGGTGTGCAGAGTAATCCTTGTATAATTATAATCCTTGCATTTTTGGCAATGGGGACCCCTCTAGGTCTAATTTATCACAGTTTTTATTCAGTAGAGTCACCATGCTTGTTGTAACCTCTTTCCTCAGGCCTGCAAATGTATATTCTGTTGGTGGAATATAAATCAACTGGTTGCCGGTTTACATCTGTTGCAAGGGGACTAAAGCAGATCACCTATCGAAATTTGAATAGTGTGTTGTCTTTACTAAACAATCACTGTAAAACGTCTAGAAACATATTCTCATAAATCGTCTTATCCTTGTTTTTTCATTCAAGGCCTGACCCGAAGGCCTATCTTTAATTATTCCAGGTTGACACTGGCTGTCGATGTAGCTTTAGCAGATCTTTAAAATTCTGTAAAATTAATCAGAGGAAGGTCATCAGAATGTTACTTTTAATGAAATAACAGGATGTGAAAATGAGTTTTGCACTGTAGGAGAGCATATTCACTAGTATGTATGAAGAGGGGCAGGAAATTAGCATCCAAAAGTGTGCTGAATATTAGTGTTAGAAAGTGTGAAGAGAAATGTGAGGACTTTGCATCTGTTTAAGTGAAATAGCAGCTATTTCTCCAAATATTTAACACATCTTTTCACACTGTAGTCCACCCATAGATGTCTCATACTCCAGTGCAATGCTTCCACCACCCAACAGTGTAAACAGTCCCAGCATGAATTCTCATCTTTCCTGTGCAGCTATGGCATTTACATCAGCTGTACAAACACCAGAATCATCATCTGTTGGAGATCAGAGGGATCTTTACTCAGGATTAGCCACACCAGTCTGTGGAACAAATTGAGTGGAATATAATCTCTCTTTAGGTTGTGGGGGTCTTGTGAAAGAGCTCTGAAAGTCTGAGACATTTGAGCAATTCTTAACCCTTAGAAGCAGAGAGTTTTTGCTTTAATTTGGTTGTATTTTGCAAATGTAATTATGTATTGAAGGTAGCCCAACTGTATGTGTCGCCCAACTGGGAGCCAAAAAGTTCCACATTGGCCCATGCACACCAGGGTCAGTGATGGGACTAGGAGGAGTTAAGTATGGGCCATCATTGCACACTGCATACGGGGCCTAGATGGGATCCTGGTAAGATTAAGGTGGTCTTTAACCATTTGGATCCCAGTAAAACGCATGTAAAAGCTCACTCAGAGCCCATGACCACCTGGAGACCACCTAGCCTTTGTTCCACCCATGTGAGTCCCACGTGGGCAAGTTGGCTGGGTAGCAAGTAACACAATGAACTACAATTATATATACGATTTGTATTTTATATCCACAGCTTTGGGTCTTTCATAATAATAAGAAAATATCTCCTTTCATACAAATACAGATATGGTATCAGGTGTATTTTCTATAGGATCAGTCTGTGATCTACTAGTGTGAAAATAGCTGTAAATACAAATATAAAAAAATATAAACTAACCCCATGCTTTTGTTTTGGCAAGCGATAGTGACTAATATTTGCACAGAATGAAAGCTAAGATTGTAGCAGGGAGAGGGGTGTTTGATTTATGTCATTTGTCACAGCCTGGTCTGCTGGCTGTAGTGAGTTACGATAGTCAGTAAATCTATCATGCTTATGATGAGTGGACAGCCATTGTTCCCAGTGAACCAGCTCCCAAATCAACCTTCTTCTTGCCGCAGTGCGCAGTGAACAAACAACCACCATCTCATATTTTCCAGTCTTTAGAAGATGTTGTCAACCACTACTTTTAAGGTATGTTAAACAACATTTTAGGCATCATTTACACTTGCCAATAATGCACATCTTGAATGATGTGATAATTGAACTGCACCAATTTGTGAATGGGCTCCAATGTTTTTCCTGTGACCAAAATGGATCTCTATTTACATTTCATTGCATTTTAGAGTACGCCGGCCATTTTCCTCTGAGTGTTCAAATTGTAAAGTGGAATTCAAACAAATGAGTTTTGCACATGTGAGTGAATGACAGTAAAAGAAACTGGATGCAGTGAATTTCAGACATTTTCCCACCATGTGTTAACAGTAGGCTTATGTTAATAAGTAACGTAGTGTTCACAGACTGTTCAATGAGCAGCACAATGCTTTAAGTTTAATAGGGATGTCCCGATCAGGTTATCCCCCCCTCCCCCAACTTGAATCTCTTAATGCTGGGTGTCAGTTGATCACACAGTTTAGATAGGATGTCCTGCTAATTAACACTGAAGTAAAATCCCTTTATTTGTAGAACTGGATTATATAAAGAGACATTCAGGACTGATTTATTTAGTTTAGAAGGGACCTCCTTGATCATCCAGCTCCCAGTTCTACTACACACCCCGAATTGATATCTGTTGTTGTTGTTTGTCAATTACTGATCTAAATGAACTGGTTTATAGTGGGTGAATGTGCTGTGATTCCGTGATAGTTTTATATAGTATCAGATATTAGACTCTAAATTCTTTTATTTACCTTCTGAGAACACTTCTCAGTGCGGTCAATACACCAGGCACTTTGAAAATGGCCCAGGACATTTCTAAACTTTAATTCAGAATTCAGTTTGTATGTTATGGCTGAGCAATTAATCGAAAATTAATCAATACTGACATTCAAAACCTCTAATCGACGCAAACTTGGCAAAACATTGTTTTTTAAATTCAGTTTATGTATTACATTTTTTAAATTATTTACCCACTGTGTGTGTTCTTATACTGTCCCCTTAAAACATACTGACATGTGTAGTCATGTGACTTCGCCCTGTCCAGTCTGCCACATGAAAGCATCATGCAACTCGAGCAGTTTATTAAATTGTTCATTAATTGTAATCAAGGTCAAATGTTCAATTAATTGTGAAAATGATTTGAGGTCATATCACCCAGCTCTAGTGTATGGAGCTTTATACATGGCTCAGGCACTCACGTGTTTGTTTATGCAACCATTGCAGACATAAGTTGATGATGAAGAAGGGTCTGGACTCATGTGTGTCTCTGCCACTACTTCCAGGGATCCATTTCAGTCACTGGGATGCACAGGGATGCACAGGGAACTAGCATGTTGTGAGTGGGCCAAAGTACCGAAGTGCACTGATGCATCCCCAGCTTCAACAAAGGGTGGACTAATCAACTGTGCCATCACAGCAGAAATGGAAACAGCTGCTTTGTCTTGCTTCATTCCCCTATCTCTCACGTTGCATCTGCAGTCCTCTAAACGTTTGTGACAGCGTTTACACAAAGAAGGACTCACGGGACATTTTTGTCTGATAACAAATGCAATGAGTGGCTGACTTAGTAAGTGTGTCTTCAGTCACTAAAGGTGACTTTAATTGGTGACTGGAGATGCATTCGAGGCACATGGAAAGGCCAGGAGTAAACGGCCATACGTCTCATACGTCTATTCACTTGGGATCATTCGAGATAGGATGCCAATATGAACACAGCCTTAGTGGCCTGAAGTGACACTCATATTTCGAGTGTTCAGCTCACAAGCTATATTTAAAAAGCTTCTTGCTTGAAAGCTGAGTTAATGAGGGCATCTTTTTTCCTGGAAATGTCCTCTTTTTGTAAAATGTCTGGGATTTTGCGTTGATTTGACATTTGCATTTGTTTCTACAATCGCCATGCATTCTGTGCGTAAATTTTTTCAGCATTTCTGTTTAATTTACGGCCACTATTGGTCTACATGTATCTGCATCTACATCCACGCTTGGTCAAACTGCTTAAGACTTGCCTTTTCACCACGACCTGCGTCTACTTCAAGCCTTGGTCAGACTGTTTAAATCCTGCTTTTACACACTGCCACAGTCCTACAACTTTGGCCTACTTGAAGCCCACAGCCACAATATTCTAACCACGATGGTCACCTATGTGTTTTCAGTGTCTTCTTTTTTAAAAACCAAAATATGCTCACCCTAAATTAAATTATTAAACCAATGAAATTTCCCATTTCCATTTTTTCCTCTGCTTATTCACTAACTAGAGTCTACTGCAATACTTGAATACTGAATACTTGTAACTGTCTTGTCTGTCAGGCAAAGGTGGTGTAAAATTGCAGAAAAATGAGCATTGTTGATTTTGTAATGTGAGGATTTTACGGTAATCCAGCAAACCTCTGTTCTTTTCTGGTGTGCCTGCCAAGTTGCTCAGCGCTACACACAGTGCTGTCACACTCTTGTAGCACCAGCTATACTGACACACAAACGCAAACAGGGAAGAGTGAAGAATTGGAAGAATTGACAGGTGATGAAACCCACACATGTAGAGAGATAGAACCAGAGAGAGAGACAGAGAGAGAGAGAGAGAGAGAGAGAGAGAGAGAGAGATACTGATGTATAAATCTGAATGGCTTGGCTTACACTAAATCGTGATCATTGCCGATTTGGGGTTACTGCATGGATTATAGATTAGAGTTTATTCATAAAACTTTATTTAAAAAAGCCATAAGAGGATTGCAAGGTTATAGCCTGTGGAACTGTACTCTGCATTGTATGGACACAGTCATGTTAACAAGGCCTAGAGAGGAGGTCTGGTATTATATGGCAATACATGCAGCACTCCATAATTCATGCAGCATTTTAAATGATGCACAAGCCCTCACAACAGTGTTTTGGATCTATATTACATGTGGCCTTAGTTGCAGTAAAAAAAATCTTGTACATATACATAATACTAAAAATATAAAGTAAAAAGCACACAGGATTCATTTTTCATATCCCTTTTGCTTATGCTTTGACCCTGTGATTCAACTTTCTTTGGGTTTGACATGTTTTTCAGTTCAGGGTCCAGAAAGAGAACAGCGAGGGTCCATATGACAATGATTCTGAGTGAACATGACCCTTATTCAGATGCATTTCCCTCATCAGCATTTTGCTCTCGACACTGAGTCAGGGAGCATCCTAATCCAACATGGCGTTCCTTCATGGCCAATCCCTTAGCCTTGAGATTCAGTTCCTCATTATTAAAACGCTTCTCCATCACTCTCGTCACTCTCTGCCTCATCTATCTCTTCTTCACTCTTCTCTTCTCTATGCTGTGAACAACCTCCTTTCTGGTCCATTTGCTCAGCAATCGCTCATTTCCTGCACAGCATGCTCGGCTGGACGTTCACGCTGTGATTGTCCTGAAGATGTTGTCTATAAAAGCTGTCTGACAAATGCTGATCTGAAAGCAGATTGTGGTTGTTATGGTAATTCTGAGATACAGGTCAGTAATAGATTACGTGGTGGCCAATCTGATTAAAGGCCGAGAAGGGGCTGAGGCAAATTTAATTACCTGACCTTGGGTCTCAAGTCAAGTGCCCCTTTCACACATACAGTCTTAGGTGGAAATTTATTGGTGCTTAAGTGTGAACACAAGCTGGAGTCAAAAATCCAGATAACGCTGGTCCAGCTGGCGAAGTGGAACATTTCTGCATAGTTTTTATTATTATTGAGCTTAGTATTTAACGAAAGCAGCTCTACAAACACACAAACAAAATGCTAATCACAGCAGGCCAAACTAACAGCGTACTGCAACTCTGAACAGAACTAGGTCAAATATACAAATAACAAACAGAATACACACCTTAAAGACAGTTACAAAGAATGCTTTGTAATAAATTCATTATATATTTTTCTGAACTGTTCTGCCAGATTGCTGCAATGGTTTGCAGCCAGATCGTGCTTCAAAATCCTCCATAATGTATGAAAAACCTCCCAAAAGTGGACATGAAGAACAGCTAATATTCAGCATTACAACAATATGACACTATTAGAACCAACATGGCCTAATAATATCTTAATTAATTTAAAAATACTAAACACATGCATTTAAAATAATTTAGAATGTACAGATCATAATTTAATACTAAGCTGTATATTTATTTAAGTATAAATTATGAAAAACATTTAAAATAATGTATTTGCAAGTGTTGCAGAAATCCAAACAAATGTTTTCCATTCAGTTTTGTTGGTGCATTTTTATAATAGGACACATGACCCTATATCAGGAAAGTAACTAAATAAGAATAAACATGGAAGCAATGCCTTTATCAGCTATGGAGCATCATTGATCATTCAAATTTTCAACAGCAGAACTGTGATCATGAACAACAAGTTAACTAGTACATAAAGTAGTCGAGTCTCCCCAACAACTTCAGACTGGTCCTGGTAATCGGCCCTGTAAGTCCTGCACCATTTAAGGTGGAAAGACTCATTGGTGCAGCCGTGTTTGTTTACATAAAGCACCAAGCAAGGCAGAAATGTTATACTGAGGTTATGTGTAGAGGCATTTCCTAAAGCATGGCCGACAAAACATAACATTTTCACCCTGCTTTAGCAAATAACAAGGGAAAGACATCACAGGTGACATCACACAGAGTTTAAACTAGCACACTTAAACGAGCAAGCAAGTGGCCGGTATGACCAGCAGACTAAAGTTGATTAACTTAAGTGTTGCTGTGTTTTAGGGGCATGCCGTGTGCTGGATGAGGCAGGTTAGATAAGCTAGTGGAATTTTCTAGAGGAATCACGATAGGTGATGTAAACATATTGCTAACTCATGCTAACTGGTTCATTGGCTGATTTGGTTAATTGGATGGGCCAAATTTAGTCCTGCCCAACGTAAATCCAACAGCAGGAAAACTACAAAGCAAAGGTTTGATAAATCTTCCCATAGAAACGACCAATATAATTTTTTCTCTTCCAGTTGAGTGTAAATTCATCTCAACAATTTTAGATAATAGAAGTGATTCATGAAAATGAGTAGACAGAGGCATTAAACATTAACCAGTGAGACGCTGATGTCTCTGAATGTGCTATCCGTCAGTGACTCGACCTCTTAGCAGCACGCTCAGTAATAAAATGTCGTGAGTGAGGTCAACCACACGCCTGTCTGTCGCACTGATCCAGCCAGCCATTCTCTCCTGGCAGTTCGCACATGAGTAAAATTATACGGCCTGCTTCAGCGTTTACAGCGGGTGCTGTTAAACGAAATGTCACTGTGTAACATACCCCCCCCCCCCCCCCCCCCCTCCGCTCAAATAGCTGTAATTTGTTAGCTGCTTGAAGGGCTAATAGTTCGTAAACACAACAGAGGAGATTGTTTTGCGTTTCTGACACGCGTTGTGAGCTAAAGGGCAATGAGGTGCCACCTTGAATTCCTGTTCTGTGTGTAAATGGCCGGCGGTCCTTACAGCGCACTACAAGGAAAGGCCTGAGACTGTAATGTGTGTGTGTGTGTGTGTGTGGTTGTTTTGGTTTGCATTTGTGTTTATTGTAAATTTTATTACATTGATTTTGTCGTTGACTTGGCGACAGCCTGCTGAGATCAGGATTTATGAGATCAGTGACGCATACACTCTGCTTTGTTCAATAATTGCGACATGATGCATGTGTTCATCTACTGTATTTGAGTATGTGTGTGTGTGTGTGTGTGTGTGTGTGTGTGTGTGTGTGCATGTGTATGTTTTATATGTTTGTTTGTTTTTAGTCCAGCATCCTGAGACAGTGTAAGCTTTTGACAGCCGCAGACCCGATAACTGTGATGAGTGTGTGTGAGGAGAAGCCAGCTGGGCTGTGGGATGCTGATCGTGCACTGACCATTACACATCACACAGAGACAGCAAGGGAACTGAGAGTGAGACAGAGAGAGAGAGAGAGAGAAACTACAACTACTAACTACAATAAGATTACCTCTTTTTCCCATCGACTCCTATTAAGCCCCAACCCTTACCCCACATACCCCTATAAATGTATACTTTTACCTCACCCACCCCAATCAAACCTCACCCCTACCTCATACAATTACATATTTACCCCTTACACTTCTATCAAGACCCACCCCTACCCCACAACTCTCTAAGATTATACATTTATCCCACACGTTCCTGTCAAGCCCCACCCCTACCTCACACAACCCTCCCAAATAAAACCTTCATCCAACATGCTCCTATCAAACCCCGCCCCTACCTCAGACAACCCTCCTAAATTACACCTTCATCCAACATGCTCTTATCAAGCCCCACCCCTACCTCATACAACCCTCCCAAATTGTACCTTTACCCCACACGTTCCTATCAAACCCCGCCCCTACCTCACACAATCCTCCTAAATTACACATTCATCCAACACGCTCCTATCAAACCCCACCCCTACCTCACACAACCCTCCTAAATTACACCTTCATCCAACATGCTCCTATCAAGTCCCACCCCTACCTCACACAACCCTCCTAAACTACACCTTCATCCAACATGCTCCTATCAAGCCCCACCCCTACCTCACACAACCCTCCTAAACTACACCTTCATCCAACACGCTCCTATCAAGCCCCACCCCTACCTCATACAACCCTCCCAAATGGTACCTTTGACCCACACATTCCTATCAAGCCCCGCCCCTACCTCACACAACCCTCCTAAATTACCCCTTCATCCAACATGCTCCTATCAAGTTCCGCCCCTGCCTCATACAACCCTCCTAAATTACACCTTCATCCAACATGCTCCTATCAAGCCCCACCCCTACTTCACACAACCCTCCTAAATTACCCCTTCATCCAACACGCTCCTATCAAGCCCCACCCCTACCTCACACAACCCTCCTAAATTACACCTACATCCAACATGCTCCTATCAAGCCCCACCCCTACTTCACACAACCCTCCTAAATTACCCCTTCATCCAACACGCTCCTATCAAGCCCCACCCCTACCTCACACAACCCTCCTAAATTACACCTACATCCAACATGCTCCTATCAAGCCCCACCCCTACCTCACACAACCCTCCTAAATTACACCTACATCCAACATGCTCCTATCAAGTCCCACCCCTACCTCACACAACCCTCCTAAATTACACCTTCATCCCACATGCTCTTATCAAGCCCCACCCCTACCTCACACAACCCTCCTAAACTACACCTTCATCCAACATGCTCCTATCAAGTCCCACCCCTACCTCACACAACCCTCCTAAATTACACCTTCATCCAACATGCTCCTATCAAGCCCCACCCCTACCTCACACAACCCTCCTAAATTACACCTTCATCCCACACACGCCTATAAAACCTGGACAGAGCAAGATAGGGGGAAATGAGAGAGAGAGGGGGATAGAGGGAGAGAGAAAGAGAGAGAGAGGAGATTCACATGCATATAAACTGATGGTTGTGTTTGAGATGAAGGCTTTTTTTGAGCATCTGCTGTTGAGCAGACTGAGCAGTTTCAGGCTCTGATTGCTGTTTGAGCTGCTCTTTCAGAACATCTTTACAAAAGAGAAAAGAGAGAGAAGCAGAAGCGTGTTATTTTTACACACAAGGAGCTGCTCTGATTGAGGGAGAAGAAGAAGAAATTGCTCACTAAATACTCATCATCTGTGTGTGTGTGTGTGTGTGTGTGTCTGTGTGTGTGTATAAGTGTGAGAGTTTGAGTAATGAAGTCTGGGCTGCTCTCATTACTGCGGGACACAATAACACACCCCTCTCCTCGCCTTGGGTTCTCTCCACGCCAGCACCCGCAATTCCGAGTGTCCTTCATCTTAATGGAGCACCATCGACAGCTGGAGAAAAATGAACTCTGCATGCCTGCGAATGACACACACACACACACACTCCATCATGGCTCTGCGCATTGGCCGAAGCTCGTGCGATACATCAATGCAGAGAGAAATGAGAGAGAAACCCAATCAGACAAGCGGCAGCTACCGAAAGCCCGTTCAAATCAAACGTAATCACAGCAAATGTGGAACAAACTGCACGGAGGCAATTAGCCCGCCGCATCTCCCCATTCTCTCGCTTGGCTGTTCACTGGTAAAGAGATTGTCTTTTGAAGAGCACAGCCTCATTAACGCGGGGACATAGGCAATAATGTGAAGGGAAACTACTGCTCTCTTAGCTTCATAACCCAGTGTAGCTCAGTTCCAGAGATACAGTGTCTAGAACTGAGATACTACTGATAATAAAGGGTACAAATAGGGCTCTATAGAGAAATGTCCTAAAAGAATAGTCTTTGTTTACCTAAATAACTGGCAGAGGAGGGTTCTTTCTATACATGTTCCAGTATTTTTTAACCTAATCTTTATCTGCTGCATCTGTACAGACACTTACCTCGACAGTTATTTAGATGCGTTCCCCTGTACCTAGCGAAAGGGAAGAAAAGAATGATATAAAAATGATTGACAGATTGTCTAAAGTAAGATGTAGAGGATATGGGTGAGCTTTAATCTGTCATTTCTGCATAAAGAAGCAGAGGCTGCTACACATAATGAGAGCATGGTCTTTGTTTGTCTTAGCAGAGACTGTAGAGATCATATCATAGCTGCCACACAAAAGCCTTGTATCTTCATTTTTTTTTTTTTACTTAAAAATGAGAAACTGGCAGCTGTTGTGTCAGAATTCCATGATGAATAGACCAATAGAAATGCTCCAAAATGATTTAGAAAAAAAAATTACAGTGACTTCCTGGAATGTTGTTGTTCTGGATATACAAGGTTTCTGTCAGACAGTGATAATATATTTAAACATAAGGTGCACGTATTTGTCACTGCACTATGTACAGTGAAATGTGTCCTTCGCATTTTACCCATCTGTGGTAGTAAACCAACACACACACACACTAGTGAACTAGGGGCAGTGAGCACACACACACCCAGAGAGGTGGGCAGCCAACTCCTGCGCCCAACTCTCTGCCCGGGGAACAGAGAGGGTGAAGGGCCTTGCTCAAGGGCACAACAGTGGCAGCTTGCTGAGCCTGGGTATCGAATCCACAACCCTGTCATCAATAGCCCGGAGCCCCATTATAATAATAACATAATATACTTATGTTATTTATGTTATTATGTAAGTTATAGAATTAACAAGTATCAAAATCAAAAATTCAAATGAAGACAAATGCTAATGCTAATTTGCACTATCCCTACTCCGGGATTATAGTTGTACGTCAGTGCTAAACTCATTTTTTGGCCATTCTAGATGAAACACGAACAGTTGATGCTGGTAACAGTGATTAACATGAATTTTAACTTGAGTGTAACAGTGTGATCTGGCAAAGACTGAATCTTGGTTAGGCTAGTGCTTGAATTCACATTCAGTGCTGTACAAAGGACCTCCAGAGGACCTAGAATACTTTATCCCACCAACTGGAAATCAAAAAGGATTGGTAAATTCCTCTGTCAGTTTCTAATTGTTTTGGTGGTTAATGTGGAGGTTTAGGCCTTTAGTTCTACCAGTGAAGCCCTAACCATTGGGGAAGCTTGTTTTGCTGTATCTGCATAGAAAATCTGCCTTTATTACAAGCAGATTAGACACTGTCTCATGTAGCATGTCAACAGTGTAACCCTTTTGTTTACTCATATTTTTATTCCCAGAAATCATTATTCCTTCTCCAAAGGCCTAGTAGGTTCTAAAAGTTCTCCACCCACCTATATATGAACCTTATTTGGCCTCTTTAGGGCTGCATAATACACTGCTGGGTAACTGTTATTACAGTTTTGACTTTTGCAGTACTGATGTTGCAAAAGGCTACAATATGCAAATGAACCCTTTAATAAACCATGAAGTTTCCCCTAGTTTCTATGGGTCATTTGATAAATCAAGCAACTCACTGGCCCAAGAAACATGAATAATTCTGTCCAAAAATAATGCAGGCAGATCATTAAGCTTGTTACATCAATGTCTTTTCAATGCACCGCAAGACACATCACTACTGCAGTGCATAGCAGTGTAATTGCAGTGTGTTTTTTTTGTCCATATCTTGCAGCCCAGAGAGAGGCCTTTTAAAGTGTATATGAGTGTGAGGGCGTTTGAGTGTGTATGTGTGGGGATGATTTGTGTATGAAGGGGTGAGAGGTTCTTTTGATCCCTCACCTGCTGCCTGCTTCTCTGAATTCTGCTGATAGTGTCACTCTAAAGCTGATACGTCAGCCTTCTCCTGTTTGAACGCTTCCTTCACTCTCACTTTCATACCAGTGCTTCTCACACTCCAGCCAGAGAGCTTCCTCTCAAATTCTGTTTGACCCACACTTCATCTGACTTACACACTCTCTTCCCCACTCTTGCTCTTTTCCTCTCCTTCACTCACAGTTCAGTCCAGTATAAGATAACCTTATTAACATGTCAGTAAGGATAGGGATGATATAGGATTCTATTACACAGACCAGTTATAGAGAACCTGTAAACAAACTTGGTGGAGTTTCCCAAAATCATCTTACCACAAAGAAGATGATTCTTAGATGCTCAAGCAAGCATCACATTGCACACTCTCTTAAGATCTTACCACTTAAATGCTCATGAGAATCAGGACCCTGACTTGTATGTACTTCATGACAGCATTTCCATTTTATGAAAGTTTTACTTTCTTACGTTTCTCTACATTTCAACATGTACAATATCTTACTTTTTACTGCACTACTTTCTGGAGTGTCATTACTCATTAGTTGGAGAAAACTGTACTATCTGAAGCAATGTAAGCTCCCCAGACAAAAACATTGGTCACCTTGCATGTTTAAGGTGGTAGTAACATCAGGCTCCTGTAGATGGATGCATGGGTTTCATGGCTTGTGAGTGATAAACCCTTTACTTCCAAGAATTCCATGGCAAAAGCCATGGGCAGACACTATCTACTCAATTCTAATTCTAAGTCTTTTGGCCACAAGAAGTTCCTGTAGGCTGGGCTTTCTGCCACTGCTGGAAGACCCATATGACCGGATGCTTTGACACACCTGCAAATTCAGCTACTTCTTTCACACTGTGGCCTTTGGCCACCCAAATGCAATCACAATAACACTTATACTAATCCTACTACTAATACTACTCTATATGAGGACACATACCATACATTAATCTCATTCTCTCTCCAGTCCACATCTCTGTCCAGTAAATGGAACACTGCCCTTGTGTAGCAGTGTCTGTATTTTTTGGAGGGACCCAGCTGGGTCAGTTCTGTGGCCACATCCTGTTATTGTCCGTTGCTGGCACACTCCATGTCTTTTATCAGCAGTTTAGAAGCCGAGGTCTTTTCAGAGTTTGAGCCCATCTCAGCTCCTTGCTCCTTTGTTGTTTGTCAGTATTGTAGCTTGAATCCACAAGAACAAACACTCAAAATTCACAGCTACAGTTTATGCATAATGTAAGAGGTGGGTTTTTTAAGCTGCCTGAATGTTTGTCTAAAAAGGCTAGCTATGGATAGCAGCTCTGTATTTAGAAACAAAGGCCATTCATGTATGGAAGCTATCATTAGCAACTTTACATGGTGATTATTTTATGTGTAGTTTCCCTTATTTGTCTGTTGTGTACCAGTCTTCTGTTGAGAGTACCCAGGTGGCTTTGCTGTAGAAGGTCAGAGGAAGTGCACTTCTTTGAGAGAGGCTGTGTGTGTTATGCTGATATTCCATTTTTTTCTCCTGGACCAAAATAGAGAGTTTGCTTTGCCTGTGTAGCCGCTGTCAAGACATGATTCAGTCTTACAGAGAGAAATAATGTATCTAACAGAGTAACACAGCAAATTCTGCGTGCTGTATGTAAACACACAGTCATGTAGGCAAGGCATATCAGCCAGTTTGGCTGCTGGACAGTTGTTGCACCAGTATGGCTGTTGGACTGTTCAAACAAACATCCAGGCAGCTGCTTACATTATACATAAACTGTACACCTGGGACACCTGCTGTTTTCTAGCTCCTAGCACTCACCATAGTCAGATGCCAATCAGTTTGAGCTAAGGTTTAATTACAAACTGGCAAAATATCCAATGAAAATGTTTGGATTTTTGCCTGTTTTTTGCCAGCCACACGATCTCTCCCATTGTTTAGTCGTTCAGGAGCTGTACACCTGACCTTACACAATAGATTGCCCACAGGCAAAATTAGGATGTGTCATTGGTATCAACAAATGAGGGATTGATTAAAAACAGGTTTTAAATCCATTTTAAGAGAAAACATGTCACTCAAGGTCTTCAGGAAGTCCTAGATAATGTGAAGTACCTTCATCTGGAAGTCATGGGCCACAATTTCACCTTATTATTGTGCAAATCTTATTTACAGCTCCAGACAGTATTTGGTGGAGGGGATTGCTCCTAAAGGGGGATCGATTACATTTAAGTTCACTTACTTTTTCTAGCCTGCTCTGTGGATGTTTACTCAATGTGCTCAATTAAAGACATTAACAACTGTGTGTATGTCAGAATAGTAGTTTAAAGTAGTTTTTAAGTAGTTAGTTACTAAATGTAGTTTAGTAGTTTTAGAAATGAATACAGAATTCCTGATCTCACCTCATACGTAAACTGTAGAAAAGTTCAGTAGTGGTTTGATCCTGTACAAGTGAATACAGCAGAGTTTATATTAGGCCGATCTGTACTTGGTATGCACTGGAACTGACCACACAGTGCTGGAGTTGAGAAATGAAAGCTGTTTGAGTTGAATGGACTTGCCAAAAGCATTATTCAAAAGGACGGCGGTGGCATTTATGTTGATTTCCCGTCGTCTGGCCATCACTTTTATTGTTAATCAGTCATTCCGATGAGGCTCTGCACCCAAGGGAGCAATATGTGCAGCAGTTGTCTTAACAGAACCCATTGAAGCTCGCAACCTTTCATTTAAGTTAGTGAAGAGCTATTGAGTATGCAGAGCATGCGGAATACATAATGCATGTCAAAAGCGTACAGTGCGGGGCTCTGTAGTAATTGTGGCTGTGCGAGATTCTGAGTACAGATATTATGGAGAAAAGCAAATTGCAGTCATCGTTTACAAATACCACTCTCACGCTTTTATCAGCCGCACAGAGGACGCTGAGCCACATGAATGCCCTCTGCCATTTACAGTGGACAGCATCATTACTGAGAGAGAGAGAGAGAGAGAGAGAGAGAGAGAGAGAGAGAGAGAGAGAGAGAATATGTATGTGAGAGAATGTGGCAGAGACAGGACAGAGAAAAAACAGAGGGAAAATGTAAAACAGTAGGGAGAGAGGAAGTGTGTGGATAAGAGAGAGAGAGAGTGGATGGGAGAGCGTGAGTGAGAGAGAATAACAGGGAGAGTATGAGAGAGAAGAGTAAGAGGGTCAAAAAGGAAAGCAGTGTGAACAAATGAGAAAGAGTAATAGAGTGTGGAAAAGAGAAGGCAGAAGAGAGAGAGAGCAAGAGAGAGCAATAGTGTGAAAAGGAGAATGCGGTATAGAGAGAGCAGTGTAGTGTGGGAAAGAGAATGCGATTGAAAGAGCGCAACAGTGTGAAGAAAAGAGAATGCAGAATAGAGAGTGCAATAGTGTGTGGAAAGGAGAATGCAGTAGAGAGAGAGCAATAATGTAAGGAAAAGAGAATGCAGTAGAAAGAAAGAAAGAAAGAGAGAGAGAGAGAGAGAGAGAGAGAGAGAGAGAGAGAGAGAGAGAGAGAGATTTCATTCATCTCTGGCTGAAACTGAAGACAGCAGCCCTTGTTTCACTTCCAGCCCCCTCTCAGTGCTGCGACCAGCGGTCTCCGAGGAGCACTTATTGCATTGTGGGTAATTTCGGTTCACCGGGACAATTAGATTTCTCCCTGTACACGTTTTTAAAAAAACCCTGACTGTGGTTTGGGGGTTAGCTAAATAAAGCCCACCACCGCTCAGTAAACAGGGTACACTCCCACCAGTGCACGGAGAGCTGCATACTGCTGCTGGTGCACTGGAATACTCCAGTAAGTGAAGATGCCAACAAGGGTTCTCTAGACTCTGCAATAGAAGAACCACTTTCCAATCTTTTAAGATGTTATTAACAATGAAGAGCTCTTTGAAGAATTGTGAAGTATCTTTAGTGCAAAGGACTGTTTGTCCAAAGCAAGAACCATGTAAGAACCTCTATTTTAGAGTGCATGCTTCTTCTTAAAAGACACAGGAACCATGTATGCGGTTTAGATTGTGTGCTTTGTATTGAGCTTTGGGTAATTTCATTGCTCTCATTTCCAGGTATTCCAGGTAGCCAACACTTTAATTACTTTGTCAGCAGTGTTTGTATATGTTCTGATTACAGCTCTGAATCCACTGTATTGCTCTGCTCTCCAGAGCAGTGATGAATGGAGTCTCTGGAGTAATTGAGGCTTGTGTTCTGGAAGCCCCACACAGCCGTCAGGCAACCACAACTGGAATTCAATTATCACCGAGTTAACACATTCGTAACATATTCACTCACACCGTGGCAGAGCTGTGCTTTTAGTGGTTTTAAAACCTAATGGAATGGAAAATTTCCTCTGTAGGTCTTTCCCTTAAAAATGCTGAAGGAAACAGAGATAAGAGTTGCAGACATGCAAACAGATACGTCTTATGGACCATGTAATTTTTCACTCAATCACAATATACCTTCTAACGGCCATGGCAGTGTGTGCTTATGTGCAGTTAAGCAGTCGTGATAATACAATAGCTAAAACGATAACCTTCTCCAGAATCTCACTGTAAATCTGATGCTGCGTTTACATGTTGGTGTTGACTAATCCGTCGCTCCGTGCCACACAGCGCGGAAGTGTGCAGTTAAGTTGCCATAGTGATAGCACTCCTAAAACTGAAGAAAAAGCAGAATGGTTGCACAGCTTGAGGCAGTTGCAAGACTGTTGCTATGTGCTCATTAGAATGAAACTGTTTGTGCTTAGTGGTTGCTATTGCATTTTTTAGGTGCTGACTATGCTGTTGATGGGTGGTTGCTATGGAGTTGCTATAAAATTATTAGGTGGTTGCCAGTGCTATCCCAGATATTGCTAGTTTTGTTCCGAGGTGGTTGCTATAGTAATTAGTGGTTGCTAGGCATTGCTATATTATCCCAGGTGGTTGCTATGAGGTTGTTAGGTAGTTGGTTGGTGGTTTCTATGTTGTTGCTAAGTGATTGCTTGGTGGTTGTTATAGTATTGCTAGGTGGTTGCTATGGAGTTGATTAGTGGTTGCTAGGCAGTTGCTATGGTATACCAGGTGATTGGTTTGAGGTTGTTAGGTAGCTGCTATATTGTTGCTAAGTAAATTGCTTGTAGCTGCTAAGGTGTTGCTAAGTGCTTGCTGTGGAGTTCTTTAGTGGTTGCTAGGCAGTTGCTATGGTATGCTGGGTGGTTGTTAGGTGGTTGCTAGGTGGTTGCTATAGTGATTGCTTGGTCGTTGCTGTAGTATTGCTAGGTGGTTCCTAAGGTGTTCCTATGTGGTTGCTATGGTGTTACTATGTAAATTCTATGAAACTGATCAATATAATAATAGTGGCATTCATGTCTGCATGCAAAATGATGGCCACTGTTTTATCGTAGACAATGTGAAGAGACTGCCTGACCTCCAACTATGAGTGTTCAGCATCTGTGTTTCCACCTTGTGCTTAATGGCAGAAGTAAGGAGAAGGAAGGTTCCACTGGCAGAACTTCCCTTATCATCTTACTGGAAACATGGAATATCCACGGTTTCTTTGGCCGCTTACAAACATAATATCATGTAATAGCGAGGTCTGACAGGTTTTTATATATTAACCCAAACAAATTCCAGAAATGGAGAACAGCTCCTTTAATGTCTTCTAGTGATTCTTCTTCATTTCCAGAAGCTAGGTTTTCTCAAAAGGTGATCTAGATGACTCTCTTCTCTTCGACTTCCTCACACCGTCTTGTGGGAATTTGGGGATTTCCCTTCGTTCCATTAGGGTCAGGAGGCCATTTGGACCCGAGGGCACAGAAGCTATTTCCCTCGTCTACCCGTGAAATGATACTTCCACATTAAATATTAATGCTGGTTATTTTGTGGCCGCGCCGTCCTGAAAGACTGTTGTGATTTTTCTTGTTCCTTTTCCAGCGCACAGATTTGTCATTACATTCAGATAATGTCAGAGCGACTCGGAGGCAGACAGAAGGAAATATGTTGCTGCACACACTGTTCTGTGCCTGAGTGGAGCGATAATAGAATGTGATGTTCTAGGCTGTGATTGGAGATAATGCAATCAGATGGAAAATAACAGTTGGCTCGTCATGGCTGCCACACTTTATGCTATTGCTATTCAAAGACACTCTTGATAAGAAATGTCTCCGTATTGATCTCTGCTGCCTGCGGCCCTGATGGGGAGGGAGTGGTGGGCACATATTGGTAGATGTTTGCAGAATAAGAAAATGTCTACGGCTACTGCTCTTTTTTGATTCACTACAGCCAACGAGTACTAAAACGCACATGAACTCGCTGTTTTCGATTCAGGCAGTACGGCTTCTCTGAATGATTGGCCACACTTCAACGGAAAAAAAAAATCCAAACAGTAAAAAGAACAAAACTGAATCCAATAGCGAGCAGTAGTGCCTGTAAATAATTCAAAGACGGTGAAGTAGAGCTGTAGGGGCTCCAAGTTGGCAAGTCTGAGACAAGTACAGGACAACGAGTGTCTAAAGTCAAGACTTCAAAAAGAGAGCAATAAGACCAACTGAGGCACTTTACAATAAACCTCTTTAAGACTGAGTCTTAACTAGGTTCTTACTGCTTCCAGTCCAAAGTTCTTGGTCTTTTCAAAGTGTATGATAGTGTTATTTAACAATGAACCCTGTATTTTTATTGTTTTACATTTTTTTACACTGAATATTTTACTACATTTAATTCTTTTTTTTTTTTATTATTATTATTTTTTTATAAAGTTTAATTCTTTAAATTTTCATCAGCAATTGCTGTTAATTTATTTTCGGCATAGATAGAATCGTGTTCGCACTTTTGACTCTTGAGTCATTTGTCAGTAAACACAAACATTGCAAAAAGATGTAAAGATTTTTTGATTAATTTTTCCCTGCAAAAAAAAAAAAAAAAAAAAAAAACCCCAAAAAAACAAAAAAAAAAACATACACCACTAGACTAAAGGTTTCTTTGGTTCTTTGGTAAAAGCAATGGTTCTGTATAAGACCATTACAAACCTTTTCAATGCCCAAATGCCAAATTTGAATAAACACCTCTTGTAATGGTTCTTTAAAAAATAGTTCTACCGTATAATATCAAGAACCTAAAAGCCTAAACTGTTGTTACTAACTCCTTCACTATATAATCGATAGTATTTGAATTTAGACTTGCCTTGGTTTCAGCCTTAGCACCCAAAAGGCCAAAAAGACCCAAACCAGGTCAAGTTCAAAGATAAATACAATCGATTCTAAGACAAGACAAGTCCCAAGCAGTAGAAAAGAAAACATCTTGAGACCAGACTCAAGCACTACTACTTTCATACACTCTTAAAGACAAAAGCGGTTCTATAGCGAAGCAAAGGCAAGTTTTGTACACTACGTTCATTCAAAGTGCTTTACACATGGGGGAAATGCCAGATAATTCATGTAGGAGAATAAACATAATTAAAGCAATATGTCTAAAAGCAAGAAAATTAAACATAAAATGAAATTAGGATCTTGAAATCTAGCACCTCAGAAAAGCTTCTGCAAGAATTGTGGCAATAAAAAGCTGTTAAGCAATCATTGGGATATCCATGCTAGCAAACTTTGAAAAAGCTTCAATAAAGCTTAATAAGGCAGTTTCTAAAGCTTAGGAGAACAATTAGATGTACTCGAGTGATTTCCAGCACTCTAAGTGAGGAAGGGCAGCAAAGTTCATGCCTTTACTCGTTGAAAAGCAGCCCTAACTGAAATCTTACTTTGACGTAATACCCACCTCTAACCTAAAGAACCATGTTTGCAAAAGAGGTCTGTGAGTGTTTTAAGGTTGATTACCAATGTAAAGGTTCTGCACACTGACACGTCTGCCTTACAAACATGGTTCTTTATGGAACCAAAAGTGATTCTTCTATGGCTCTTTGTGGTCGTTTGTTTAAAATAGTCTAGTGATTAATTGCATTCCTCATTTTCCGTTTCAATTCATTACGATTTCATTAACAGACCTTCATCCAGCTAGTTGCTGTATATGGGTTATTTGAAAACAAATGGCACGTCTTTGGCCTGGAAAGCAGCAGACCCCATCCAAAAAATGGGTTTCAGAAGGGGAAATGTAGAAAAAGTAAAGTAGGTCATCGGTGAAGAAGAAAGTGGGAGTGCAAATCTGCTAATAGCCACCCTCTCTAATCCATGCCAGCACAGAGCCTTCTGCCCTCGCTCTGAAAAACACATAAAAGCTCCCTTAGGCTGCTGTAGGGTTCCAGTCTGGCTGCAGCACTGTCTGCTGAAGTAAAATAAATATAAATATCAGTTCAGAAATGCTAAAAGCTTCAAAAGTAATCTGTAAGCGTGTCTTTCTTTACTACCACTTTATTTCAGGTGATGGTCTGTACTTAGCTCATGCTTATTAGCCCAGCCAAGGATCATTTTAGCATGCATATACAGACAGACTCACCCCCCCCTCTAATCCACACCCATTTTTGCCTTTCATGCTGCCATCAGCCACAACCAGCCGCACCGCATGAGCCCTACAACCTGCTAATGCAGCAGCATCATTAAGCTTGCTGCTACTGCGCCCATGAATATTTCAATAAAAGCCTATGCTAATTCCCTCTATTAATATACAATAGTCAGTGGCATGCAGCATTTGAAGGCTTTCATAGGCTATGCATATAAGGGTAATGAACATGGCAAGGAATCAATCAAAAGATTTTTTTTTTATCATATGAAGGTACATCTTATTTGGAAGTGAGGTGCAGCAGTGTGGGCCACAAATAGAACAGACGAAGACACACAAGCTGACAGATAGAGAGGGGGAAGGCATGACAGACTCGTTAAGGTGGCGTTCAGTCTGATCAAATATGTATGTTCTGAAAAGTACATGCTCTTTTGTGAGCTCGTCTTGAGGTAATGGTGCACAATTTAGTAGAAATACCTGAAGTTTTCATAGTGTGTAATATATATCTCGACCTTTTATTTTTAAGACTGTGAATAAGTTAAAAACTTTGAATTCATTTATTAAAAATAATAAATAAAAATAATAGTCTGAATACCAGTGATTACATATTATCACTGACATATGTTTTGTTGCAGAATAATGCATTTTATGGGTCAATTATTTTAATCAAGCATACACACAAAAACCCCTTTAGAATAATCGATACATAAGATGTTAATTAATTAACCGAAATAAATAATTGTTCGATTAATCAATTCTCCAGCAGCGATTCTGAAAATCATCCATTTATGCCTTCAGCCCAGCTCCTGAAGTCCTAACAAATGAAAGCACCCATTTTGACTGAATCTGCCTATAGAGAGAAAATGTAATGTCCAAAATGTTTGTGAACACTCCTAATGAATGCATTCAGCTGCATTCTAATGATATGGTATAAAACCTCTCAGCACTGGGCTGTGAAGCAGTGGAACTGTGTTCTCTGGAACAACGATGCTTCACCCAATACTTTTGGGATGAGTTGGGGAGCTGAGGAAGAGGTGGAGTGGTGATCATCAAAAGTTCTGACCTCACTAATGCTCTTGTCACTGAATGTAATCAAATCCTCACAGCAGTGCTCCTGCTAGTAGAAAGTCTTACCTGGACAGTAGAGACAGTTATTCCAATAAAAGCAGCATAAACTCTTTTTTAATACTGTTGAAATGATGAATGAGCAGATGTCCCAATACTTTTGTCCATATAGTGTATTTTGTGGACAAGGCACTAATTTCCTATTGTCTGCAGCTGGAGAGAGGCATTTTGTCCAATGTTTTTGCCCTTTGGTGCCTTGAGATTTTTGTGGCCTATGTAGTCTTCTGTGTGGAGGGCTTCGGGTACACCAAGCAGGAAAAATCCAGTGTGAATCTTAAAAAAAAGAAAAAAAAGACAGAATAGGTTTTCCATCATCTGAAAATAAGGTGTGAACCTTTTTATTGTACACTGGTAGGTGTTACTGACAGGCTTTCTATTACGCTCGAAATATTTTACTGGCACATGTTGTTGCCGTTTCTGAAGATATTCCTGATTTGCTCATAAAATCATTACGTAATTTATCCCAATTACGATATGTCATCATCCCCCTGCCCCAAAACACACACACCACATACATTGTAAAAAACAAGTGTGGCCTAGTTCTGTTCCAGCCATTGTAGTCCTAATCAACACCCTTACCGCACACACTCACTCTGTTCCTCCTCCATCACACACACACACGCACATACACAAGCACACTTGCCCTCCCCCTTTATCACACGTTTCACCACCTACTCACACATACACACACACACTCTCACGCGCATGCACACACTCCCTAGGTGCCACCATTCTCCCATCTGCTGTGTTTATAGCCATTAGCATGGATAGAGGGAGGACATGTGGAGGCAGGAGGGAGTCCCCAGTGACCATGGTCTCCCTCATACACACACAAACACAACTGTACACACTCACACATACTTACACACACACACACACATATACTGTAGAACAGTCTCACACATTGTGCAGTTATATGCGCAAATACTGAAATCCCAAATTCACGCTTTAGCCTGTCTGATTTTAATTACAATTAGCAGACATATATTAGTACTAGATTTCCTTATTGTGTGTGTGTGTGTGTGTGTCTGTTACCCTCACCCGCCTTTACCACAGAATAGAATGCCCTGCAGGCATGCCAGAAAAAGGTGACTGCTTCTCGCCATCTGAGGCGCTAAAATATGGCACAGCGTCCCACTGCAGTCCTGCCATACGGCCACGGTAGCACACAGGCTTATGCCATATGCAGCACAAAAGTAACCCCCCTTCCCCCAAAATACACACACCTACAGCTAAAGGTAGCCATTTTGGCAAAAGTATAGGGACACCTGCTCATTCAATTGTTTTTTTCAAAATCAGGGATATTAAAAAAGAGTTATCTTGCTTTCGTTGGAGTAACTGTCTCTACTGTCCAGCGAAGGCTTTCTGCTAAATTATGGAGCAGTGCTGTGAGGATTTCATTTCATTTAGTGACAAGAATGTAAGTGAGGTCAGGATGTTGGATGATCAGCATCCCACCTCATCCCCCAAATCCCAAACTCATCATAGATGTATTGGATGGAGCACCATCATTCCAGAGAACACAGTTCCACTGCTCTACAGCTCAACACTGGGGGCTTTATAACCATCTTTAGACATGGTACCATGTGCTTATGTGCTACAGAGCGTCCTATTCTGTTGGCAATTCTTCTCTACAGGGACTAGACAAGCTGTGTGTATGCATTTGCCCATCTGTGCTAGCAGTAAGTGCAATTTAAAGTAATTGAATGATTTAGTTAGAAGGGGTGTCCACTAGGGGTGTAAGAAAATATTGATATGTTGAAGTATTGCGGTATTTTGTTCCACAATACTTAATTGTCTTGATTCTTGAAAACACTTTATAGTTATAAACACTTTTTTTTAATTAATAATTTATATGCAAAGATTGGTGGAAGACAGTGGTTCCTTTTTTTTTTTTTACCCCCACGACTACATAGCAGTGTTACACTCTGTCTTCATATCCCACTGTTCTAATTGGATAAAAGGTAATTAGATTTACAGATTTTATGCATATGACAGTTATATGACAGACTAAAATTTTATTTGAAAAAAAAATCAATATACAATTAATCACAATATATCTCAATATATTGAATCGTAACCCCATATCGTGATATGCACTGTATCTCCAGGTTCTTGCCAATACAAAGCCCAGTGTTTCCAAATATATTGATGATACCCATTACACATTCAGAAAAGCATATCACCTCATCATTTATCACAATACCAATAGCCAATCGCCACATCGTCCAGCCTTGCCTTAACTGCAAACCCCATGTCACCTAAACCCATTTGATAAATACACACTACTTAATGGGTTCACTCCTTAAGCAATTAAACCTCCTGTTTGGTAGTAGCATGGTCTATTATCATGTTTTCATACCCTTTTAGCAGTCAGCTCTTGAGAACAGCATTGCTTGCTTGTGCGCTGAATAATTCAGCAGGCGGATTCTCAGTCATCGTGTGGAACATGAGCTGATTACGCTGGGAAAGCAACGCTCCCACTAGTCCTCTGGAAATTGATGCCTTGTCATTTTATGGCTCCTTAGTTCAAGGTGCCCTCCTTGTATACAAATCTGCCAGCAAGATGGGAAGTCATCATTGGTGCGTAATATTAACATCACACTCAAGAAATATGACCACATCACTGCATTTATAGTCTCTCGGCTCACCCTCTAGGCCTCAGCCTTGGAGCTTTATGATTTAAGGACCTTGGAGATCTTCAGCACCAGAAAGCTAGATGCTAACATACAACACCAGAGTCTGCAGAAAGTGGAGGGGCATCTAGTGTGGTTTGGCTGAGCATTGACCGAGAAGATTTCCAAAGCACAGAACTAGATTATGAATATTTCTGATGCATCTGATGCCTTTTCTTCCTAATGGAAGAGATTCCGTTGGGTTCTATAAAATTCCATCAGGTGCATCAAGATTCTGTCACAGGTCAGCTGATAAACCGATAGGAACCTTTACATTGTGATACCAACCTACGAGGGAAAGTCATTACTAAAGTACCATTACTAAAAATTGGAACTAACAGAGACAACACTAGTCCCACTGTTGTTGTTGAGAATTGACTAAATAGATACCCTGAGGAATTTGGCTAAAAAGATACAAACAAACCAGCATCCAGAAAGTGGAAGAACATCCTAGCAACTGATTATCAAGCCCTTCATAAGCTGAATGAACTAAATAGACAAAAGTATTGGGACATCTTTTCATTCATTGTTTTTTATCCCAAAATCAAGAGGATTTTATTCTGCTTATGGTAGAGTAATTGTCTCTACTGTCCAGTTTAGGCTTTTTACTAGATTTTGGAGAATTGCTGTGAGGATTTGATTGCATTCAGCAACAAGATTGTTAGTGAGGTTAGGATGTTGGATGATCACCACCTCACCTCCTCTCCAACTCCCCATCTCATCTAACACCATAAACAGAATTGGAAGGAGTGAATGGCTTTATATCCCTATGCCTGGTATTAGGCATGGCACCAACAGGTTAAAGTTTTATCTGCTCCAGAGAGTGCTATTCTACTGACATTACTTTTCTATTGAGTCTAGCCAAGCTAGTGTGGGCATCTGAACATCTGTGTCAGCAATGGGTGCAACCTAAAGTAGCTGAATGCATTCATTAGAAACATTTGGACATATAGTGTATGTGGGCGGTGATTAGTTGAAACCCTACAAAGTTCCCAGGACTGAAGTAAAGAATTGATGTTTTATGTGGTAGCTATTGTACTAGAATAAAGAATGATGAATGCTTTGCTTAGCCAACACACAACACCAGTTCCTCAGTTGGGGAGCATCCTACGTGTCTTGGCTAAGAATGGACAGAGAAAATGCCCAAAGCACAGAATGTGATAACTACTGTATGTGAGAACAGAATGTGTTAAGTATTGTATATTGAGTCCAGGGCTTGAGTCTTCACTATGCTAGCTAGTGTACAGTGTGTGAGTGTAGACTTTTGTCCTTCTCCCGTGTTGGCTCACAAGGACACAGCGGTTTATGTGCGCCCCTTTAAAAAAATAAAAGTGGTGAAGCAGGTAAATGACTAAATGGCTGGCACTGGCGGCGTTAGGGCTTGTGGGATTGATTTCCGCGCCTGTGCTTTTTCAGCTCACAGTCTCGCTGACACACTGCCCTGATATCGAGCACCACTCTCGCATTGCTGCAGGGCACTTTGCTCAGCTGAGACTGTAATGTACGTGCATATATGTGTGTGTGTAAGTGTGCAGGAGTGTCTGATTGTCACTGCAAATGTGCCTTATAGAGATGTACATACAGTATTCATAGGGGAAATGTGCAGTCTATTTAGTCCCTGCGATGACGTCCTAACAATACCTCAGGCCTGTGCAGAATGGAGCAGGGAAAGGAATCTTATCTAGTCTCAACAGTAGAGCTGCATGATTGTGGATCTGACTGATATTCACAATTTGATGACTGGATTATTTTGAAAAATTAGGTCTAAAAAAGTTTTATTGCATTTTAGTGATTGTAACAAAACCTAAGATTTTTATTCATTTTTTATTTTTATTCAGCTTCGGTTTAATACATTAATAGGAATATGTTACACATCCAGTTGTGTTTTATGCCTCAATCAGCCCTTATCTAACCCCATTACATCCCAAATAAACTCATATTCTCATTCAGAAAAAAACAAACAAACAAAAAAACAGTGCATCCAACAATAAAGAAAGCAATGTGCATCTTTTATATAGAGATCTATATTTTTAGGTCGATATTCTCTCTCTCTCTATATATATATACATATTCCCTGATCCATTCTATTGTGACCACCATGAACATGCATGTGCTGTACCTTAAATGAGTGGCATTTCAATGAGTTAAACTTGAGCTGTGTTCACAAAGCAGGTAAAGTGGCCCAAATCCAATTTTCTCCCCAAATCTGATGATTTTCACACTGTCTTTTTAATTCTTTATGTAATTCATAACCAAAAATGCATTCAAGGTCGTTGTATAAAAAGGATGTTATTCAGTCATTTCTTTGGATTGCATATTTGGTTATTTGGTCACTTCTCTGGTTTGTGTCTTTGGTTATTCGGTCACGTCTCTGGTTTGCGTCCTTGGTTCGTATCTTTGGTTATTCGGTCACTCCTTTGGTTTTGCGCCATTTAGCTGCTGTGTGAACGTAGTCTCTGAATGGATTGCTGGCGAGATGTTCAGCTGAAATGTGAGAGTCAAAAATCATGATCACAATTAAAGTATGATCAGTTATGTAGCTCTACCTACCACCACCATTGGTGAAAGGTCCTCATTCTCTTTATAAGGATTCACAAAGTTCACAAAGCCATCACCCATTTCTTCACCACTTCAATTTATTCTGTTCACTTCTAGCCTCATGGTTCAAACAATCTGTGAAAAGTCCATACTGTACTGCACTAGAGTTCTCTTTGTGGGCCGAGACAGTGGAACCGAATGCCTTTTATTTCAGTACAGTTACAGCAGGGTCTCGGTCTGCAGTAGTGGATCCCTGTGGATTCCCTCACATCATTAAAGAGCTGTTGTTGCAGCAGCCTGGCCAAGGGGACCTCTGAGCGACCTTGTGCAGGCAATGCAGCTTTTAAATGAGCTGCATCTGGGGGAAAGAAGGGTATAATTGTATACCAGCGTGTAAATCAGATGCACTGAGCGCTTATAAACAAACTGTTATGGACTCTGGAGTGTGTTGTGCCTCCAGCTAAATGTGTAGCAGGGCTGGTGTTGGGTTTGTAATTATTATGAGGTGGACTGAGGCAGTGAGAGGAGTCATTCTGTGACATTTTAACGGCAGTGTCACCTTAATGTGTGCTTGCTTGTGTTTTGCTGCTTTGTTCTAATGTGTGATCAGATCGTGTATAATGGAATACATGGCCTTAACCTTGATGCTACCACAAGTCCGTGAGAAGTCTAGGGATGATGGTATTCACATTGATGTTATTGTAGCCAGTGGCGGTTCTAGCTTGGAGGCATAGGACTGCTCCCATGATGCTTTGAGGTGCTTTTCGGATTTCTATTTAGTTTGGACTGAAGTTCATGATGGCTTCATGGTAGTTGGCTGAAGTCGACCCTAGGGCTGGGTAATATAGTAAAAAATTATTTAAGTGCAATATTTAAAAACATTTTTATCTGTGTATTATGTCATGCAATACTTTTTTTTTTTTTTTTTTTACAATTAAACAGGACTATGTGCAGTGGATCAGTTTTCTTACAGTACTGATGATATCCACCATATACCCATAAAAGCATATTGTGAATCAGTATAACAACACTTATCACGATTCTATAAATTATTGTCACATTGCACACCCCAAGCTGGTCCCCCTCCCATAGCTGAGGTGATCCATGAAGATGGGCCAGAGGTCGTTCATCGCAAAGGTGAAATGAGAAGGCTGAGAGGAGGAGTTCAGGGCGTGGTCCATCTTCTGAAAATTTGCTATATCATAACCCCACTTAATTAGATGACTTCTAGTAGCAGTTTTGTTAAGCATTGATATTTAATGTATTTTGTTAGTTCTAACAGATGTTTTGGTGAGTGGTTGGGTGTTTTGAGACATCAATGATGTCAGCTAAGCTGAGAAGTAGCCTCTTGAGGCTGTTTCGATAGATAAGAACAACTTTAAAGGCTCCAATCATTTTTATTTTATTTCTGTTACCATTCATAGTTCAGTAAATGCTTCATGACCTGCTTTCTCTTTTCTGTTGCTACAATGTCATTCATGTGAAAATTTAATTTTACCTGGATGGATTCAACTCCACTGAATTTCACTTTATTGTCATTATACTAATACAGGGTTGTACAGTACAACAAAACTCGCTTAGACTAAATCCCTGGTGCAGTAATAGGTCACAACATCTTTTTACCTTCTTCGAGTAAATGGCCACCCAGCCCGACCTGCTGGAAGATTGCCCGCTGAGGTCCCCTCTACCTGCGTCTAACCAGCTGCCACCTACCAGTCCGGCCAGTGGGTCTCCCCCAACCCGCCACCACCCATGGCTCACCCGCCTGCCGCTGCTGCCTGTTTGGTGGCCGTGCTGAAACCTAGATGGACTCGTGTCTGTCTGACACTATTAATATCACCACTATTAACTTTCTGTTGTATCTGCTTTGGTAATTTTTATCATTAATGTTTAAATAGTCTGGCCAGAGGAGGATGGGTCCCCCTTGTGAGTCTTGGTTCCTCCCAAGGTTTCTTCCTCCAGCTCTGAGGGAGTTTTTCCTTGCCACTGTCGCAGTTGGCTTGCTCACGGGACCCTTTGACCCTTTATTAAGTACTAATTATGTAAAGCTGCTTTGTGACGACAACAGTTGTAAAAAGCGCTATACAAATAAATTTGACTTGACTTGACTTGACAATAGTGCAAGGACAGAATGGGAAAAAAGACAAGGTACATAAGCAATATGTCCAAAAGAAAATAAATACAATACAGTAAATACAAATATGTGCATGGAGTTAGGGTGATTCCTGTGCAAACTAAGTTACTAGACTAAAAGCTTAAAATAATAAATACACTACAACTGGGTGTTGTGCATGTAAATGGAGGAGTACAGTACGTTCAGGTGTGTATGATGAGGTAGACCAGGTGTGTTAAAAACAGCATCACATATGTAAACAAAGAGCACAGTGCAGTAATAAGTAAAAGATGGCACACTAAGTGGTTGCCTATGTTGCCAATACCTAAATACACTACTTATTGTAGCCTTTGCTATGTGCTGTTTGGAAGCGTCCTCTGTACTAACTGTGCCAGAGGCAGAAGTAGAACATGAAAAGAGATTTGGACCCATTCCTTTGTTTAGGCTGAAGGCGCGATTTATCAAGGGAATACAAGCAGAGATTATCACCCATTCATGCCACACTTGGAGAACAAGACATCATGAAAAGTCTTGTTGAGGCAGTCAGCCCGTAAGGCATGTACGTTTCCTTCTTCCAAAATCTTCCTTCCATAATCTTAATCAAATAGAGACGTCGGGCGCTAGACTGACATATCAATCACTTTAGATCAGTCTAATGTTTTTGAAAGTTAAATACAACTGGAGATAACTCTGTTATGGTAAACCGATAAGAACTTTGCAATCCTCCAGAATCCTCTTGTGTATGGATCTTATCCGGTAACTGGTGTGCAGTAATCTGTGGTAAGCTCCCATGACTCACAGCGGTTTAAGTTCAACACACAAAACAGACACAAAGACACACACACACTCACACATACACTCTTCAGCATAGTGCACTTGGCTCCAGCTGACTGACAGACAGAAGGGGAGTGGTCTGTTTGCACTGGCAGTCAGTGAGTGATGTGGTAAGTACAGGCTAACGTAAATGCCTCACTTAGGCAATCAGACAGATCAGCTCTCTCACTTTTAACTCAAGTGCCTAACTCAAATATAGCAGACCTTCAACAATGCATGAGATTGACGTGTTTAACAGAACATAATAAATTCTAAAATCTTTCAACTGCAAGCTTGAATAAAGTCATCTGTGAGAAATGCCTCTAGATATTAGTTGGGCACTGAATTTACTTGATGCACATAATTTCTACATGAATAAAATATGAAATCAACCCAATATTTTACTTTACGTCCTTTTAATTGCTGATGTTAGATGATTTACATATTGAAGCCAGGTAAGTTCAAGGCATTTTTCAAAGAACCTACAGTGATTTTTCAGATTTTCTGCATAATATATTCCTTAAGATGTAAACAAAATGCATTCTAGAGAAACCAGGGTCAGATTTGTTAACAGGGTGATGACGGGAATCAGGCATTTATTGAGTGCCTATAGAGTTAGTTTGCCTGATTCCTGAGACAGTATTTATGACTAAATTGCTCTACAGGGTATTTCTATCATACATTCCTGCCAAAAAGATGCATCTAAAGTCTAAATTTTGCATCTCAATAATTTCTGATGTAGTGAAATTTATTATATATTTATTTTAATATTATTGTTACAAATGAAACTCAGACTTCTTCTGGTCGGTCCTTTTCCCTTATCTGGTTGACCTAACAGTAGCTTTTAGACTTTTTAGCCTAGCTGCCATATTGGGCTTGCTTTGATATTGGCCACATTTTTTTTACAGCCACATTTTCTTGTAAAGGAGGACACATCATTGCTTGAGGTTTCATATTTGGCCATTTCCATGTGCTGACCTCTTATTATTCAATTATACCAAGATTTTCCATTCTAGAGCCCCTATAAGGCAATCTTAGATGTGATCTGATTTTGTAATTATGTATATCTAGAAAATATTGTTATATTAAAATAGTATATGTCTTTATCTGTGCAGTTCAGTCCATGATAATAGAGGCAGTAGATTCTGCTTGGTCAGACATTAATGGGTCATTTCAAGGTCATTAGCAGCAATTGCCTTTTCTTCCTTCATTCTCTGCTTGCTGCAGATTCGCTCTTCAACCATGGCGAACTCCACCATTACCATGTCAGAAGTAGCTTATTAAAAGCTTATAGGGATCAGAGGTTGCTGTTAACAGGGTTTCTTTTGATCACCTTTCGTTATAGTGTAAAACCCAGGGTTTCAGCAGCTCAACCCCCTTCATTCTACTATAACTCTCTGTCTCTCTCTGTCATGACTGTAGACAATAAGGGGACTCAGTTTTTGTAGCTGCTGCCTGTGCCTGTCTGATAAGCTTGATGCAGATCTTGCGTGTTTTGTGATTTGTCAGCTTTCTTAGCCTGCTTCGATTAATCAGGGTCTCAAAACTTCTCAGAAGTGCTCTCAGAAATCACGGCGAGCACAGGTTTCCTGAGGCAGGCGTAACATAACGTTTTTTCTGGCTTTTCGCGCTTGCTGGGAGAAATAGGAGTGACTCATAAGAGCAGATCTCAGCCTGTTGTGTGTCTACTTACAGCCAGCATGACACTACAACCCAGATGAGTGGGATTTTTCTTCGCGGCCTGACTCGCGCTTGACTGCGCATCCTCTTCAATCGATAAACCGTACGTATATGTGCGCTCTGAATCACTGCCACTGAGAGCAGCTGCAGTGCTGGGCTGCTGTCTTATGACTGTGCTATGAGTTGGATAAATCTAGCATGAGTGGGCTGTTCATTTAGGAGACTTCAGCCAACAGTCAGAACTGCTACCATATTGCAGATGGTGTTTTAATGATGGAGGTGACTCTTCTAAACACTTTTCTGGAAGAGGAAGCAGCTGGGATGGAAGTATGTGTGACACCACTGACAAAGACTGAGCTTTTCTAGTTTTGTAACTTCTGAAGGTTGCAGATATTTTTGACCATTAGGGTTTGTTAACTGTGTGAACATGGCTTTGGAGGAATAAAGCATAATGCTTGACTTTACTTTTGTAGGTCTGAAACTTAAAGGAGCCCTAGATTTCATTTATTGAGCACTTCAAGCTGTTCTTTGATGCATTAATAGTAAATATGTGACTTTGGTTAGGGGACAAAATGGTCAGACTCTATTTTACTAGCTTATTTACAACCCTGTTATTTTGTCTCCAAATGGAAGATGCTGATTTGCCTTTTATGGAAAGTCTTCAGTGTCCTCTTAGCGCTGTATGCAGTAAGCTAGCATTAAGCTAAGTGCTTGCCTGCTTCCTCAGGTTAGGCTTCCTCTCAGAGAGCTTTTAAGTTCTCCTCTTGTTGTGTGGTCAGCTCTAGTCTGGGGTAGTCCAGTATGTTTTCGAGGGAGTGCACATTGGAGAAAAGAGATGGTTATAGCTGGTTGGCAAGGGATGTAGTCTAGCATGGATACTTACTCATATCCATAACTTAACCATCCTTGTTTGTCAAGTTTCCTGTCAACAGGAAAATCCACAGATATGAGTTCATGTCGAAAACTTTTATGGTAAAATGATAACTAGCCCAGCCTGGAGTCTGACGGTGATATGCCACTTAACTCACAAAACTGACTGAAGGTCTCCTGAAGTAGCTATTGCGTTTTACTATGTTGCAGCTGAGCCAAGACTTAGTAGGGCTTTTACTAGTTGTCTGGGTAGATATCAATTTTGAGGTCGTAATATAATCAGTTGAGACTGTTACATAACAGTTTTGGTTTTGGCTTGTTAAAATTTCTTTTCACTGATAACACAGCAAGGTTTGCAGATCACGGTATTGCAAGGAAATTGCAGTTTAAGATAAAGTTTGTCAGTTTTAGTTATAGGGAAAAGAGAACCTACATTTATAGATGTTCCTTTCATTTACAGAATCGATTCCCCAGTATAAATATTTTTAAGTAAATTCATCCTGGTCACTGATTTCTCTGCTTGTGGCTGTGTTGCTTTAGCCAGCCTCATATCTGTCTTGCTTGGCTCTCAGAGCCTACATAATGGCTCCCTGCCACTTGCTGGCTACACTCAGCAGATCATGTGGAGATCCAAACATGTGCTGTTGCTTAGCACACTGTTTAACCATTCCACTTCCCTCATTTCCCTAAATCCTTCCCAATCTGTTCAAACCATCATCTACTGGCAGCCCTCCGCTCCAATCAGATCCTATTTCCACCCCTCGCTTTTTCCCTGCCCTCTCTGTTTATACAGCTTCGACTGTGTCTATGTGCTGTCTTTACGGATTGCTCCTTTGTGAATTGATCTGCTTGCCAGCTGTGAGGCATTCTGATGGTGTTGATTCAACAGGTTTCGGGATTAGCGTTTGGATTTTGTGTATCATATGACTGCACATGCTTTAATTTCACCATCCGTCCCTCCTTTGTCTTTTTAATTTTATCAGCATTTAGCGTTGTTTAGGCCCGATTAGTTTTTCATGGGGAGCTCCAGTGGTGTGATCATTACTAGAGTATCTCTAATTTTATTCATGCCTAAAGCTTTTCATGCCCGCTTGCATTTAATTTGCCTTCCTTGACACCGTAAGACCAATAAAGTTCTGGCTCACACATTGCTTTTTATCCATAATGCAAAAAAAAAATCAAAGATTGTTCCCTTGGTCCCTCTTATTGCCAAAAGATATGAAAGTTGCAGTGTCAGTCAGGATGTCAGGATGTCCTCTTAACAGTACAGACAGACTCAAACAGACTGCATGAACTGTGCTTGATTTATAGACCCAGACTTAGCCAAAAATGAAATGCTGGGTCTCAGGAGTATCGAAAAATCCAGCTTAGGCTGGAGTTCCTTCTTTACATTCATGACTTTCAAACTAGAGTGACTTGTAATAAAGTTACAAAGACAGCCAAATGTAGCTTTTGGAGTCTTGCCAAAGAACTCATATTGGTATAGCACAGTGTGCTCGCCCAGGTGGGGAACTGAGCTTCAGACTGCTGTATCTAGGCGAAAGAAGGTACTCATTGTGCAAAAAAAATAGCAAATCAAAGATCAATGCAGAGATCTCTTAAGCCTACCATATGGTAATAAACATTCAGACATCCTCCTGTACAATTACTTCACAGACTCACTTGTCCTAAAAAACGAATCTTGCCTGAGTAGTACTTAGTTCTGGCCATTACTGTCCTTCTCAAAATTGTAAATGCACTTTGTTTAACCCCCAGAATCCCTTTGGGCAGAAATAACTGTGTTCACTTTATTATAAAACTCTTTTTAATTGACTGCCTCATTGGATTTCTCATTGCCTTGCCACTGCATTTTTCACATGGTATTTCAGCATCAGCAGATAAGGTTGAAGGTCAGGCTCTCATGTCCCATTTAAGCCTCATCATTTTAAGAGAGCATCCTCGCACCAGACCGCTGCAGTGACAGTTATTCCAAGGGGTGGGCTGCCCTGCTCTAGTTTTATCTTCAGCACTGAGCGGTCGTAACTTCAGCGCAGAGGGGTGCAGCCTGAAGTGTGGAAGGTGTGCCAGACTGGCTGGATATCTAAGGCTCAGCTACAGCAGGGGGGTTTTGAGGGATTTGGTTGTGGGTTTGAGCCCGTTATCTCTCCTTTACCTTGACTGGTGGGCTTTCCTTCTACACCTGAACTTTGCTGCACTGCTCTTAATATGAGTCTTAAATCCAGTGGATAACACACTCTTAGACAAGTAATTAGAACTTAAACTATTAATAAAAGCCTGAATAAACCAGAGCCATCATATCAGAGCCATCATATTAATGTCCTAAAGATACCCCTTTTTCTATGTGCTGTTGTTCTTTCACATTCGTTATTATTGTGGGCACGCAGAAATGAAATATTAGGGGAAAAATAAATATGCAATGAATTTACTTATTACAAATACACTGATCAGCCATAAAAACCACCGACAGGTGAAGTGATTGATCTGTAGAGGATCGTAGAGGATCAGTATTTTTGGGGCTAATTGATTGCCGATGGTCTTTCAGTATGACACCAATCAAGAGTGGGGCTGGGTGCTACATTTACCTTTCCAGGCAAACGTAGTAATGTCCGATCACATATTCAGGCTAAAAATTGGCCTAAATCGCTACATAGCCGGACGATTTTTGTCATCCCTTGTGATCTGGGGTTGAGGTTGATGTGTTGGAAGAAGAAAAATGGACAAGCGTAAAGATCTAAATAATCCAATATAGCATCTCTGAAATATCAGGCAGGTTTTGTAAGGTATTTCCTGTATGCAGTGGTCAGTACCTACCAAAAGTGCTCCAAGGAAGGACAACCAATGAATTGGTGAAAGGTTATGAGTGCTTACAGGACTAAAAGAATCAACTGCCAACATCTTGGTTCCAGATACCACAGGACACCTTCAGAAGTCTTGTGGAGTCCATACCTCAAGCTGTTTTAGATGTTAGATGTTTTAGCAATGAGGGGGGCTTATTCAATATGAGGCAGGTGGTTTTAATATTATGGCTGATCTGTGTGTATAATTTCTTTGCTTTTGGCTATCACTAAAGTCAGTTAATCCATCTCTTCCTCAGTCTATAAAAATTACAATAGTAACAACTGTAGAAGTTACATAATCATTTATAGCAGTTAACGAATGACAAGCAAACAAATACAATTAATAACAACATGATAAGCTTTCAGTCTGATGGGTTATATAATTTTGGAACTTCGTGCAGTGGTTGAATTGAATTTGTGGTTTTGATATTCTCAGTTTGATGCTATTTCAGTGATGCAGGACGGGAAATGAATAGCAGGCCATTCTTGGAACTGAGCAGTGGTGAAAAGGCACTGGTCACAGTAGATCACAGCATATGCTGAAGTGATGTGAACATGATGTTAATCAGAGCAGCAGCATGGAGCCTGTAAACCCGCTGTGTGTGCAGCCTCCACAGGCTCAGTGCTCTGCTGCCAAGCCTCAAGCCTGCCTCTCTCTCTCTCTCTCTCTCTCTCTCTCTCTCTCTCTCGTTGTCTTCTTTACGTCTGTGTTAGTTTTCTTTCCCCCGAGCATCACATATCTCACAGATGAGTCTGGTCAGATAAGTCTCAGGGACTGCTGCATTGTTGACTACATTGTCCTCCGCCCACTGTCACGACTTCTCTGAACACCAGTGTCCACTCCTGACCCTTCATGACTGACCTACAATCTATTTTTAACCCATGAATGTCCTTGGGTCCATATTTCCTCTGCACATACACATATAACTAGAGTGACCTACACACAGAGCAGGTATTATTTTGTTGGTCATTTACAACACCAACATGTGACATAAAGTCTTTTTAGGAGACGACATGCTGAGTATACCGTTAATCTTGTATAGTTGTATACATCATTTTAGAGATTTGTATTTATTTTCTGACATTGATGGTAAGCTTATTTAAACCAGTTTCAGTAAGTGTGTAAAATTTACCATAGAATGTATTCTGGCTGTGTGGTTTAACTGCACATGCTTCCGATCTCCATTTAGGCTGGCTTTGAAACCAAGCTTGCTCTCACAATGGGGAATTCCTCAAGAAAAATGAAAGATTAACACACACACACACACACACACACACACAAAAGGTGATGCCTAATTGAATTGTGTGTGAAGCTCTTGCATGCAATCAGCACAACAGCTCAAACACATCAGCAGGCATAACCTTGGCAGAGCATGAAAAGGCTGTGTGTGATTGCATGTTTGGAGTGTTTTCACCTCAGAGCCGCACCAGTGTTTTTTTTCTCCCCCTCCACTTAATTAGTCTGTGACTGTAGCATTAGCGCTGTCTGTGTTTAGATTTGTGAATTTATTTTGCTTTGTGTTTGAATTAAGAGAGTCAGCAGTGATGGGATGTGCAGAGGGTAGCAAGCTCTTTGCTGAAGTTGAGTAGAAAGGATAAAGGACAAAGGCCTGTGTGTGTGTGTGTATGTGTGTGTGTTATCAGGAAGCTAGGGCTAAACAGCATGCGCTTTGTGAGCGTTGGGCTCAAACTGTCACTGTGTGCGGCGACACACCCCTTCAGATCTGGGCGTCTCTCTATTGTGTGTGTACAGAGTGGTGTTGTCTTTTGTCGACAATAGCAGCAATGTTGGCAGCATCCTACAGCCAATACAGCACAACCTCCCTCCACCTTCTACCATCTTTCATCTACTGTACAACATTCGCCCTCTCTCTCTCTCTCTTTCTCTCTCTCTCTATCTATCTATATATCTGTCTTTCTGTCTGTCCGTCCATCTGCTTGCCCTTGTGTCTATCTATCTATCTATCTATCTATCTATCTATCTATCTATCTATCTATCTATCTATCTATCCATCCATCCATCCATCCATCCATCCATCCGCCCATCCAACTGTCTATGCTATATGTCTAAAACGTGCCAATTCGATATGTCTTCTAAAATAAAGGGAATTGATTAAGATGTGTCCCCCTCTGCTGAAATGTCGTCTCCTAAGAAACTTTTATGCCACATGTTGGTGTAGTGTAAAGTCTGCTGTCTGTCTTCTGGCAGACTAACTGAGGTTAGACTTGTTTCAGTGTTTTAATTTTTAGGGAAAGTAGAAAAAAACCCACATCCCTTCAGAGACACTCAAAACCAACCACAGAATTTGCCCCTTGCTCTGTGTTTGTGTTTATTTTTGTACTTTCTGTTTGAAATGTGTGACTTCATCTAATATGCAGGAAGTAAAAATTACTTCTATTCTGTGCAGCCTGTGCCTGCATATATTACTGTGTGGATGTTGCCCTTGTACTTCATGTATGTGTGGTTAATGTGTGTATGTGCATGAGTGTGTGGGTGGGTGGTTGAAATCAAACTCCTTTTACAACTTAGAGGGTGAAAAGTACATCTCCCACATAACTGGCATATCATGCCCCTGTGCACGGCAGATTTGACCTCCCCATACTCCATGGACAAATTTGTTCTTTAGCAACTGTCAGACAGGCTTTATGGAATGAGGGTGATGGAACTAAAATTCTCAAGCTAATGAGCAAATGCATCACACAACAACTGTAATATTAATTTTATTACTTACATATATATTTGCTTGTTTTCAAGTGGTATGTCACACTAGCTAGGTTTCTGTATTTCAGGAAATGATAGCAGTCTCCCCTTTGATAAAACAATACAGTCCTGCTTAATACTAGAACTGGGACACTGGAAACTCAAAGTCCTTACAAAAAAGAAGTTTATTCAGGTGTGCTATTAGTTTTCTTCTTTAAAACTAAAAAACATGTGAGTATACTTCATTTATGCAAAAATTATACTAAAGTATACTTGGCTTATACAGGAAAGACTAGCTGTATTTGGCCTATACTTTTACTTTATCATTTGCTGTAGATATACTTAAGAAGTATAACTAAATATCCTTGTCATATACATCATATACATATATATCTCAGTCGTTTTAAGTTACGCTCTCATTTTCACTACAATAATAGTTTCATTCAAGTGTATTAAAAGTACAGTTAAAGGTAAAGTAGAAATGGAAACTAGTAGTGTATTCTAAAGTGCCAAAATGTAATAATAAAAAAAAATATCAAACTAGTAGTTTACAGGTAGTATACTTATATGTGTAAAAATGTGCAGTGATTTACGAAATTGGAAGAAACTATTTTTTGTCTTTATTTTTTGTCATATTTATTAATATAGTTTAAATAAATGTGTTTAAATGCTGATTTAGAAATGCTAATTAGGCTGCTATTTATTCAATGCAGTTCTATATAATCTTCTGATATCAGGACAGATGCAGTTGCGTTGTCTGTTTCAATTCAGGACGGGCATCTTGGTTTAAAGGTTTGAACTGGTTTAATAGCTGGGAGTTCTCAGTTATGAGGGAAAATATTTTTGGATTATTTAAAATAACAGTATCTGAATGGATTTCCATTCTGCTGGCAAAATAGCCAGTCCTCGGGGGGATGCTGAAAGACCAGGCTTTCTAAGGCTAGATGTTCATGCTGTGCCTTAGCATGACAGGACAGGCAGGTAGTCACATATAGGGATACAGTATCTCTTTAATAGATCCACATGCTTGCATAAATGCAGACACACACACACACACACACACACACACACACAAACACACACACACACACACACACACAGTGTTGCATAATATTAGAAAGCTAAAAAGTCTGGAAGGCTGTGTGTCAGATAGGTTCACAGCAAGATATGAATATGAATCCCATCAACCCCTGTGCTTCCATGCAAAGTGAATCCCTTCAAGCAGATGTTTCCACTGCTCAGAATGGAACGTGTAAAAGCTTTCCATAACTGCCACTAGTACTAAACACACACACACACACACACACACACACACACACACACACATCCTCTACTATTGTTATGTTTCCCCCCTTGACTTCCCTTCACCAATGATTTATAGATGCTGGCAATCTAGCACAGCCTGTTTGTTGGTATCAGAGAGAACACACTCATATACTAAAGGGGATTGGCTTTGTTGAAGCACGCTCACATTGGCACTCTGACTCATACAGTGATGTACACTCTACTGTGCCCCGGCATGAGTGCTGTGTGCGAGTAGGTGTGTGTTTGTGTGTGTGTGAGAGAATGTGCAGCAGCTTTCAGGAACTAAAGATCAGCTAAAATGTGAAACTCTGCTATCGGCTGCTTTTTTATTACTTGTGTATGATTTTTTTTTTTATGTAATCAGTTATGCAATCTTTTGCCCTAAATGAATTGTTTGCCCTTACTCATAGAATTTTCTCTAGAGCTGGTTTTAGTAGCAGCTGATCATTATTTTTTTTGTGTGTGTTTCATTTTAGGCAAAATAACAGGGTTGTAAATAGGCTTGTCCCATCGCTTTTGGATTTTTTGCCACAACTAAAGTCATTAAACAACTTAAAATGCTCAATAAATGTGTTTCTCAGCCCCTTTACAGATTGTTTTCCGCTTCTCTTTTAAAGTTCAGAGAACATTTTCATATGCGACACAAATGCTATGTTATCAGTTACCAGATCATCTTCTTATTACCCCAGCTTTCCATTCCATTTTCATTCATTTGGCCTACTGTTAAAGTCAGGAAAGATTTGGACCATCACACTGAATGAGCCTGCTCTCATACGCTACCCAAAAGTAATTGCAGCAGTGTGTATGTGGACGATTTTATTGTGCATGCTGTCAATGCATGCCCACTTTTTTCTTATAAAAATGCCATGGTTTATAGGTTCTACATTGCATGTGTTATAATTCATTCAATTACATTTTGTGACTTAAAAGATAATTTTCCAGACAGGAATCAAGCCTAGTCTTGGAGTACACAATACTCAGGATTAAGATTCTCCACTGAAATGTAGTTCAGGATTAGAATTAATCCCTGTCTGGGAAACCGACACCTAGTGTCTTATATCTGGCATACACAACAATCACTTTAAGTTTTAGTCCCTTATGACATGGGACGAAAGATAGGAATGCTCAACAGATGTGTGCTTCCATTCCCTGTGGTGCAGTGAATGATACTTGAAAGAATATCTGCAAGGTGCAGTGCGTGTAAGTGTTGGGGACAACAAGCTTCATTTGATGTTTTGTGACAACCTAAATGAGGCATGTAATACCCTGCTGGAAAAAAAAGGATGAAACTCCTGCTCTTATAAAAGATGTATGAATGTCATTTGGAGCTCCTGCTTACATGGTTCTTGCTCATAAGAATGAATGTTTAGCAGCTCTCCTTTTCTCAGTAAAGCTGTGAGAGTAGGTGTCTGCAATAAGAATGCTTTATTCTAGCTGATCTATCCACGCTCCACCCACAAATGTGTAATTCGTCTATTGCAATTGCTGTGGAAGATACTTTTGACCTTTCACAGTAAAATATTTAACTAATAAACTATATTGCTGTATCTAGTCAAGACCATGCAGTTTGGAAACAACAACAGCAAATTTGCTTTTTAGTTATATCATAAATGCATATTTATGTCCAAATGTTTGTGAACATCCCTTCTAATAAATGCATTCGGCTACTTTAATCAACTCCCATTGCTGATGCAAATGTACAAATGCTCACATGCAGCTTGTCTAGTTCTTGTAGAGAAGTACTGCCAATTGAATAGGACTCTCTCGACCAGGTAAACATGAACCTATTGGCATCATGCCTAATGCCAGTGCAGTGGAACTGTGGATTCTCTGGAATGATGGTGCTCCATTCAATACTTTTGGGATGAGTTAGTCGCTGAATGCAGTCAAATCCTCGCAGCAATGCTCCAGTAAGCAGTAGCAGGACAGTAGAGACAGCTACTCCAACAAGAGCAGGATCAACCTTTTTAATACCCTTGATTTTGGAAGAAACAATGAATAAGCAGGTGTCCCAATATTTTTGTCAACATAGTGTATATCTATCTATCTATCTATCTATCTATCTATCTATCTATCTCTCTCTCTCTCTCTCTCTATATATATATATATATATATATATATATATATTACCTTGTTCTTCATCCATTGCTCACAATTATTGGATATTTCCTAACAAAATAAATCTCCTCAGCACATGCATTTTTCATCAGCAGCACAAAGACAAATTAGCCGCCATGCTAACCTTAACTTGATTACATACATCCTATCCTCATATATTGTACATTGTATCCAATATGTCTTAGTTACTGCATGTTGGCATAATCTGGCTAACAACAAGGAAGTCAGAAATGGGACAATGCTTGTGGATGGCCTTTTTTTGTTTTAAGATTTCAGCAAGAGAGCCACTATTCTTGTTCTGTGCTAGCATATAGTCTGAATACCTACGGTGAGCTCCAGACACATTGCTCTCTCAGCTCTGTCATTAGCCTGTAGCCGTTTGATCTTCATGGCTGAAGATCAGAGAACAGAAGATGGTATCCCACACAGGTCAGCTTGTGTGAGGCAGAAAGCACTGTGCATTGACCTCATTGGATGCCGCATTCTTGAGAAAAAGGATGCCAAGCACATGGGTTCACGTGGCCTATGAAAGGTCTGCCTTCTCATGTGGCCCTTTGGGATGAAGACGAGTGAATTGAGATGAGATGAGCCATGGCTGGGAAGAAGCCATGGCCTTCTATCTGAATAGCTTTATTTTAATCTCTGCCCCACACTGTCTTTGTATCAGCTTACTCAGAGACATGATGCAAAGCCAGTGTTCCACCAGATGGAGGAGACTCCTCAGTGTCCGTCTGCGAAACCGACACAAATCCTAGATAACCATGCAAACATTCTTGGACCTACCTACTGCTCCTGACAGTGAGACTCAGAAGAGAATATGAAGCACACTGTGGAAAGCAGGTTGTAGAAGCTGACTATTTACCAGGCTGTGACTGACTGTGGGAAGTCTGCTGGCAGAGAAATGTGTCCATTCACCACAGAGCAGTGTGACAGAACCGTGTGAAATGATTAGGGGCATTAGTGTTTGGCCACGATGACCATGCATGAGGTAGAGACATGTGGGAGTGCTAGCCCAATCTAAGTTTTGCCATGGGGATGTGCCCTCAGTCTAGGTGGGCTTCACCGATCACAGATTTGATTCAGTCTGGTTCAAATTTATTACAATTCCATTACATTCTGTTCACAGAGTGTTTTGTAGCATTTCACTAGAAAAGGAGAAAACATTCAGAGGAACCAAGTCTCAAAAGTGGATCCCAGTAGTAGTCCTCTGGTTGACATTGGAGTCGAGTCTATATTCTTTATGCTGCAAGTTTCTGTCAAGTCTCTGAGGTGCAAGTGTAATGCTGGCCTTACACCCTAATGACTTTTCAGGCAGTTTCGCTGTCAGTTTCCAATGTCAGAATAAAATCACATGGGTCGTGCTAGAGTAGCAGTGTACTCCAGCCTGCTCGATCATTTGGTGTAAGGTGGTCAGAATGGCTTTCTTCTATCTTTTACTTGCCTCGAGGTTCTAATAAAATCAACCATTGGCGCTTGTTTGTGGCCAAAGGCCACTTCTGTTTCTGCTCCACTGTTCAACAGTATTGTCTTCTTGTAAATGTCATGTAATGGAGCATGATGGGAAACAACCTCTTAAGGAATCTAGCTACAGTCTTGCATATAGTAAAATATAGCAAAATTGCGACCCTGGTTAAATGAATGAGGACAGTAAGGTGCTTACTGTTTTGTGCTGAAGAGAAAGCTCACCTGTTGGTAATTCACAATGTCCACATCACAATTTGCATGAGCCAAGACTAAATACTTGGGATAACATTAAACACGGTTGATTTTATTAGAACATCAAGACGAGAAAAAGACTGAGTTACGACAACTATCCTAACCACCTTACACCAAACAATTGAGATGGCTAAAGCGTGCTGAAACTCAAGCAAGACTCGCGTGATTTTATTCTGACACTGAAAATTTGTCTGCAACAGTGAATCCGCTTGGAAAGTTGTTTGATGTAAGGCCGGCATTAGTCTCTGTGCTGCGAGTGCAAGTCGGGTCCCTGAAGTGTCCAAGTCAAGTCTGCTTTTAATGCATTCATAATTGTAGGCATTTAAATGGTTCCCTTCTAATTCATTTAGAATTAATACTGGATCAAAAGTTATAAACAATTGCTTAAATAGGCAAAATGTATAACATTACTTTGACTTAATAACTGTGATCATTTTCTTCCTGAGCTATGTTTTTTGATCTAAGTAATTCTTGTTTTATCTGTTTTATATGTGAAATTCTTGAGTAATAACCCACAAGAGAATACAAGTTACCAAAGTAATCACGCAACACCTAACAGAGCAATCTCAGCAGAGTTTAAACTAATGGAACCAAACCTGCCAAGTGTAACCACCCCCTTAAGAGCGCAGTAATAATAGAAAGCTGTTTAATCCTAAGAGATTAAGGGAAGTTGGAAACTGGTTGTGTGAAAATGACTGATGAGAGTTTTTGGCATGGAAATTTGTACACCAGTGTTATAATTGGACAAATATAGAATGTAGTACCTTTTATTGTAACAGCAGTTTTGGCTCAGTAATAGTGCAAAGCTTAACAATAGTCGTTGGTGAAGCCCTGGTCTCTTCTCAGTCAGCCGTTCATCATGTGGGTGTGTGGGGTGTCCACCATGCCTCCTCCGGTCCAAAGCCTCTGCGTCCAGCAGAGCTGGCGGGGAGCATGCTTCACACCGCTTTCCATTTTCCCCGGTAAATGCCAGCTTCAGCCTGGCACGGCGGGAGAGCGCATGGACGGAGAAGAGAGGATGCAGAGGAGAAATCTCATTACTGCTTTGGAAATGATTTTGCACAGATCTCATTTTTTTCCTGGCAAGCAACAGTGATGATAAGCCACAGGAAATCTGCTGCCCTCCACCTCCCTCTGTCCCCCTCCACTTCCACCTCTCCACTGCCCTATTCTAATTCTTGCTGATCCACATACATGCGGTGATCAGCAGCAGGACCTGTTTTTCTGATGGCAGGCGGGAGTGTTTATGAATGTATATGATACGCTGCATTAGTTGTAGCCTAGGCATTCCACAGACTGATTCACTTCAAGGATGGGTAAGAGAAGCAAATGTGTAACAGCGGCGTTAGATTCACAAAATGATCTGACGGGGATGGATTGTGACTAATGAATTATACAGTGTAATGTATTAGTGATTAGTGCTAGGGTTTATGTAAAATACTATAGACAGCCATTTGAGAGTTGTACACATCTGCTAATTTGTGTGGCCTGTTGGCAGATTTTCAGAGACGTATTTGGAGATGAACGCTGTGGGTGCTAATTTAGCATGGGATTTTGCTGGGCATGTGTAAGCAGACTGTGTGCTGAAGGCAGAAACAGGCATGTGAATGGCAGGCAGTAAGAGGATGAATGCGAGAAGAGTCCATTTACTGGTGTTTGTGCCACTCGCTCTGTGGTTGGTAGGTGGAACCTATTAGTCTAGAAGCTCTTTTTCTAATATTCCCTTTTTCTCATGTTACCCCACACTATGCTAGTTTCAGCCCAGAGCATGTGGTCCACAGGACTGGCTTTGAGAGCTCTTGCTTCATATGTGGAAACCTTTGACAGTTATCAAGTAGCAAGCCACACTTTTGATCATTCCACCTGCTCAGTGTTTCTCAGTTCTGGCCTTGGAGTTGACCTACCACTGGCATGTGTGTTGCAGTGGATTTTCTGCTCTAACACATGCAGCTCACCTCAGGAGGAATTTATTAATTAATGAATGAGTTGGATTAGATGTATTGGAAGGAAACTCTAAAATATGCAGGACAGTGGTTGTGCAGAGCCAAGACTGCACTAGTTATCACAGTTAGATCTAATATTTATTATATCTTGTATTACTTTCTATAAATTGTGATGGGGGCTGTCATGAGGATCCTGAGGACCTGTGGTGTCCACTGAAATCAGTCAGTGGAGATGGTGTTGCCTGACTTGGTATGTTCATGATGACTCATGATTCATGACGTTTGTTTTTTATTCAACGTATATCTATTGTTCATAAACCAAATATGGCACCTCTGAGACGAAATAATGAATGTATCAACCCACATCCCCCCAACCCTTTTACCCTTTTAGCCTCTCTCTCTCTCTCTCTTTCTCTCTTTCTCTCCTGCTCCCTTGGCAACTCTTGGCAATGGAATGGCGCTGGTGTTGCCCAATTCTGCATCCTATTATAGTGCTCTCCTCCCTGGTGTCCTGTGGCCTGTGGATAACCACGTCACCCTGTGACACGCTCGTAAATTACCCCGAACACCTGCGGCGGGCCTAGAGCTCTTTAGAGAGGAGGCTGCAGCTCTCCCAGGGGAAAGCTAATGTGTTACAGCTCTAAACACATCACACCGCTCCCATGATGGAGCACTGGTTAAGATGATAAACCTTGCCTCGCCGAGAGTGTTTACTCGCATGAAAGATGAGTGAGTTTCTCATCTCTCTCACTTGCTCTCTCTCTCGCTCTCTTTCACTCTCGCTCTCTTTCTGCCCTCAAGAATCTAATCAATCTTAATTTCTCAGGAGAAGCCTGTGTTTACCGTAGCTAACCATGTGACAAAGTGCTTAGGGAATGAGACGAGAATTACCGGCCACGGGATTATTTTAGTCAGCAGCTTATGTCTGCCCTGTCTGATAGGGGAGAAAATCGTCTGAATGCACTGGAGCTTTTGTTGCAAATAAAGGTCAAAGCATGATAGCTGACATTGCAATCTGTTTTTGCGGTGCTATTCACATTTGCCTGGTTTTCCCCTCCCCTGTCTCTCAGTGTGAAACCTGCACACAGGCCTGAGTGTGGGTGCCCAGACTGTGTCTCTTGCATCTGGGCCAGTTTCTTGTGGTTCGTATTGATCTCTATCGACCGGACCGCTGCAGCTTCAGCTGTAGGCTAATTCTGCCCGCTGCTTCTTCCGTTGACATTTTCATTGCCCTGCCTCGTCTTTATCGAGTGGGGCCATAAAGCAGGCCTTCAAACAGCTCCTGTCCTTCCTGCCCCTGCTAAATCACTCTCCAGCCCCAGCATTTTATGGTGTAGCTACAGAAGTACTGAATTTGCAGTCTTGTTGAGCCATGTCCTAGAGGACATCCGGCAATGCTGAGGAGCTTTTCAGGAAAATACTTCAATCAGCACTCATGTGTTCGCATCAGCTATTGGCATCAAAAGGATTTTTTTCCCCAATGTTCAAATGTCTAGAAGAATTGGCTGTAAAACTGAAAAAGAGGAATTGCCAAAAGACACTGCAACAAGTCAAAATTGTCAGTACTAACAGAACACTCCCTTGTTTTTACTTTGGAGCACTGACAGTGTTTAAAAGCTGGATTCCCAAACTGAGCTTACAAAAGCAGTCAGTGCACTCAGAAGGCATAACAATTCTATCGGCTCCCTTTCACTGCAGTTTTTGGCCCTCCAGTTTCATTTCAGGCAGTGAGATAGAATATTAATTGAGAGAGAGAGGACCTTATTTCAGCCACTTCCCAGGAGAATATGTCACATTCTCTTCAGTTTCTCACAGTTTCTTCTGCTTATGCAGCTCCATCCTGTCTAATCCATCACTACTGGCAACTAGCTAGTCATTCCTGGCACACTTCCCTCCCCCGAGAGCTTTATAGCAGTCTTGAGGATATGAGAATATCGATTACGGAAGTGATCGTTTGGTTTGACAGCATTCCATGTGTTTGCTTCCTAAGGGTTTACTGTCTTGAGTGCATGAATACCAATGACATTAATTAATTGCAGCAAGTGCTATCAGATAATTGGAACTGAGTGTTATTCAGGACAGACAAGAGCTCTATCCAGCTTTGCTTCTACAGTAGTATAATTTGAAGCAAATGCAAAGCAATGAAGATACCACAGAGGCTTTTGTCTATTAATCTGTGGGCCTACTAGCAACTGCTATTACTAGTACTACCACTAAATACCTTAAAACTAAAATGTAGGTTTTAAACTGAGCCCATGTACAGTGATTGGCCTCCTTTGGACATGTTTCTGTGTTCACAGTCTGCTTTTTTCAACATTTTTGAATTGGCGCTATGAGGCTTATGTAGCTCAAAAGTAATGGAATCTTATAAGCATCAGGTTGGCATCACCTAAATCTTTGCTCACTTCTCTCAAATCATGATAGGCTTGCTAATGTGGTTTTCAGGAATGGATATTCAAGCAGCTGTGGCCTAAAGGTTAGAAAAGTGGACCTGGGACTGGAAGGTCACTGGTTTGATTGCAAGGACTAGCAATCATGGCTGAGGTACCCTTGATCAAGGCACTTAATCCCCAATTGCTCCTCTGGTGCTGAGGCAGCTGGCCACCACTCAGAGTGTGTGTGTGTCTTCACTTTAATGCAAGGATGGTGGTAAAGTGTTCTTAATCCTAGCAGTAGTAGTAAATAGTAGCCATCTAGCCTGATTTTTGTCCTTATTTTTGTCTATTTATATATAAGTATCAGTGCTTTAAAATAAGACCAAGTTTAAATGAATATAAAATAACTGATAAAATACTGAGTGAAGCCAAATAAGTAATTCTGAAACCTTTCTTTCTTGTTCTCTCATTCTCTCCCAGGGCCCTGGGGCAGGTGTATGGGCAGTGAATGTGGTCCAGGGGGCAGTCAGAGTCGAGCAGTATGGTGTGCCCATTCTGAGGGCTGGACTACACTTCACACCAACTGCCTGCAGAGCGAGCGGCCTGAGAACCAACAGAGCTGCTTTCGCGTCTGTGACTGGCACAAAGAGCTGTATGACTGGCAGCTGGGTGCATGGAACCAGTGTGTGCCCGTCTCTCTGCGGAACCCTGGGGTGCCGCGGCCAGCCGTGTGCACACGGGGTGAAGAGGGTCTCCAGACGCGTGAGGTGGGCTGTGTCCAGAAGGCCGACGGAGCACCCGCTGACGATGCCATCTGCGAATACTTTGAGCCGAAGCCGCGGCTAGAGCAGGCCTGCCTCATACCCTGCCCACGGGACTGTGTGGTGTCTGAGTTTTCTCCTTGGACCACTTGCTCCAAGACATGCGGAATGGGCCTGCAGAACCGTGTGAGGTCCATTCTAGCGCCACCACTGTTTGGGGGCTCAGCCTGCCCCAACCTGACTGAGTTCCGCACCTGTCAGCCTGGACCATGCCCAGGTCCAGAGAGTATGTACAGCCTCAGGGTGGGCTTTTGGGGGCCTTGTACCATGCCTCCTTCACGCCAGGCCCGGCAAGCAGAGCCTGAGCCACCCACTTCTCCAGGCAGACCAAAGCGTCCAGGTAGACGCAATCGTCCAGGCAAGCCAGATCGACCAGATAGACCGAATCGTCCAGACAGAGCTAATCGTCCAGACAGACCGAATCGCCCAGACAGAGCCAACCGTCCAGACAGGCCGAATCGCCCAGATCGACCAAAGCGTCCAGACAGACCAAACCGCCCAGACCGACCAGACCGTCTGACGAGACAGGAGCGGCAGGCTAAGCGCCGCAAGAACAAGGAGAATAAAGAAGCTAAAGGCGAGCGGGTGAGGGAGCGGATGAGAGACAGAGGCAAGGTGAAGGATCCAGAGACTCGAGAGCTCATCAAAAAGAAGCGAACAAGGAACCGACAGAACCGGCAGGGAGGGAAGTTTTGGGATCTGCAGGTGGGCTACCAGACAAGAGAGGTGATGTGTGTGCACAGGAGTGGGAGTACAGAGGAACTCAGGTTAGTCTTGTTGGTGTCTCTCTCTCATTGCTCTCACACTCACTACATGCTTCTAACCACCACTACACAATGCTATAAGGCTGTGTTGAGTTAATATTGTCCTTTTGTCTGTAGTTTTAAATGTAATCAGAGTTAATTGCATAGTTACATAACTCATATATATTTGATTACACTCTCAGTCTGCACCTCCAACTGTAATTATATAAGTCATCATTATGGCCTCTTGTCTCATTACAGTGTGAAAAATGTTCACAGGAGGACTAAGCTTGCTAATGTTTATAGAGGAATCTAAAGTGGCTCCAAACTCCCTATGCAGTGCACTTTATAGACCATGAAATTATGACTTCTACACCTCAATACACTGTGGGCAAAATTTTGAGCCATACGTGTTTCACCTGTAGGGAATTCAGTCTTCTATAGAAACATTAATGCATTATTTGTGTGGAGAAAACAAACTTAATGACTGAAATTTACTCCTTTTATAGGCAGTAAGGGCCATTTCAAACAGAGATAGAAAGCTAGCCAAGAGACTACTTTCAAATGGATGACAGAACTTGATACAAATGATCATAATCATAATCATTAATCCTGAGGTTTGCTGTGTTTTCTTACAATCACATCATTGATGGCTTGACATGAAAATGTCAAGAAAATAAAAAAATGTGTTTGACTGGGGAACTGGTTTTCTCTAGGGTGCTTTTGGGATGAGTTGGGGAGTTAGAGAAGAAGTAGGGCGGTGATCATCAAACATCCTGACCTCACTAATGCTCTTGATTAATCCCCTTGATTTCCAAAAAAACATTAAATAAGCAGGTCCCAATACTTTGTCCATATTGTGTTTCCGTTACTGTGAATAGCTAGGTGATTAAAAGATGAACTGATTTCCAAAAGGCACAAAGTTAAAGCTAATACATTTCTTTAATATTTTAAGCACATTTTTTTAATATCCATCTTCTATGGTTTTAAAATAACTAAAAAAATATGCCTGAGACAAAAGTTTAGGCTACCTGCATGGTTGGTGCAAAGGAACAATCTCTGTGGCAAGCATTACAGCTTGTAAACACTTTTTTTGTAGCAGCTAAGCATCTTTTCAATTCTTGTTTGGCAGATTTACACCCATTCTCGCTAAACACCTCTAGTTCTGTGAGATTCAGTGAATGTATTGCTCTCTTTTTATAGTCTTCTCCTGCTCTGTAGGTATCAAATATTTACATTTTCCAAATGCTTAGGTAGCTGCTTAGAGCCAATGCCTGTTGAATGATCAACTAATCTTTCATAGCAAACACTGTAAACAAGCCATAGCCCAAGAAAACAAATATACCTTATTAATATTGTTATATTGTTCCGTCTTTAATTTTATGCCTTTTGGGGATCAGTTCATCTACTCAGCCAACCATTCATAGTAACAGAGCTTTTGACCGGGAGCTCCAAAATCTTTGCTGTATGCTGTATATGGTTTACGTGAAGGGAAATCAAGTCTCAAATTTCTGTTTATTACCTGGAAAAGTTCGGACTCACACTTTGTTCTATGCTGGACCACAGCGAGAAAACTTGCCTGCTTCATTCCAGCACATGAGCTCAGAATTAGTTCACCAATAGAGAACCCTTGAGGTCTCATTACTCACATCCACTTTTATTAAAACCTCCCTCTTAGACAAACACAACTTATCTTTACCATACACACACACATTACAGTTTTTCAGGACTTCTGATCAGAAAGACTCAAAGGGCATATAGCAGGCACTGAACTCAGAGTCAGATTACCCACCCTGCTGTACGCACTAGTTTTCTCATGTTGTACTTTGCTTGGCCTTTGGATATGTCAGAAGCACTGCAGAATGGTCATTGGAAAGTTTATATGTAACTCGGATGCCCTTATGGCCATAAATATTAATCATATCAGTTGTTTTTTTCTCTGATCTGAAATATTTATGCATGTTCTACTCTTCCGAAATCCTAGAAAGTAGAGCAACCTTTCCTCCGTGGTGAGAATCTGGCCTGAAGTGTTTCTTTTTCTATAACACTAGCTGAATTCTCTTACACCATGTTGTTTTATTCTCTGCCAATTGCCCCTCGAGTACAGTTGCTGTGGAAATGTAAGCTCCTCTACTGTACTGTTTTATTGCTCACTGTACTTGCCAAGATGTTGGCTTAAATCATCAATAGAGAAATATAAACTGAAACTGGAGGCATGTGACCCATGATTCCTATAAACTATGATTGTGTACAGTAGTTCAAGTAAAGTGGACTTTCACAGCAGAACAATCCTGATGTTTCTACAGCCATTCTAAATCATCAATAGAAAAACTGAAACTGGAAACATACACAGTAGATTATGTAAAGTGGATCCAGCTGGTCACCAATGTTGATAGATTATTTGTAGGTTGTGACGTTGGATGACCAAAATTCAGTGTCTAATGCATCTAATTTGAGGTAGAAAATTGACAGCAGCATTTTAAAGTTTTAATTCTCCTGAATGTCACATGCCAATATCAACATATTGTCATATTGTGATGTATTTTGACCAAAACCCAATGTCTACTAAAGTTTGTAATGTTAGGGGTTCACATAATGTAAAATTCTAACATTGTTAGACGCTGATATGTTTTAGGTCACAATGTTCAACATCTGTCTAATGTTGTAGTTTAATGTCAACCCAGTGTTGGTTTTTGACATGTATGTGTTTCATTTCTAAACAAAATTCAATGTCTGTACAACTTTGAGTTCTAACGTCAACCTGGTTCTTGTTTGGGACAAAAATTCCAGTGTCCAAGAGTCCAAGAGTCCAGCGCTGACAGGGAACTTTCACAGCACACCCATTCCAACGCTTCTACAACCATTTTAAGTAATCAATATCAAAATAGGAACTGAAACTGGATTTCACATAAAATAGAACCAACTTGTCACCAATGTCAGTAGATGTTATCTGCATGGAAAAGTGATGACTTTGATGCTTTGTTGCTATTGAGTTGTGCTGTTAAGTAACCAAAATCCAATCTCTTCCAAACATCACATACCATCATCATTCTGATCTAAAATCCTTATATTTAGTGGTGAGGCTGGAGATTAATGTCAACACAGTGTTGGTTTTGGATGGATAGATGTCTTTGATTTCTAACCAAAGTCCAACGTTCTAATGACAATAAAATTATGTCCACTCCCTGCTGGGTACTTTAACAGCACACCAATTCCAAAATTTCCACAGCTTCTTTTAGTCTTTTAGTCTTTTAGTAATATGGTGTGGTCTCATGTTACTTTCTGCTGGAGCTCTAATGCTGTGAAAGCATGTTCTTCGTCTCCTCTAGATTAAGCCTATGCTAATCAGTTTATTCTTCATCAATGGGGCGTGTTAAGACTGATAATCAGTCTTCCTCGTGGCAGATGCTGAGGAAATCTGCAGGTTTAGAAAAGAGGCTCCCAAGAGAACACTGAACAAATCAACAGAACAAGAAATCTGATTTGCACAACGGCGATCTTCACTAAACCAATTTTGGTCACTCAAAGTATTTGTTCTTGACATTGTGCAAAGCCAGGACTGTGATTGTCATGAACAACCAAAGCATTAGTCAACCATAATAGGCCTCATGTTCAAACAGCACTGCAGAGGATGTGGGGAAGGCAATTGTGTTGTCATAAAAGGCTTTCTAAGATCAAATTTATATATATATAATATATTTAATTGTTTTTCCAGGCTAATTCTTACTGTGTTAACATCATGCACAGAACAAGTATGGTACTTGCATTTGAGGGCATGGTTTTAAATATTTGCTTCCATGAAAGCATGTGTTCTGAGAAGCATGAGTAGATCTCAGTGTTCCCATATCCTCTGTCTTTTGAAAGACATTGCTGGGAGAGGACATCTTTCTTTCTTTCTTCTACTTCTTATTTTTGAATTCTCTTATTTGTAGACTGTATATTTAAGGGATGTGGAAAGGTTGAAAAGTCCTTTTCTTCCTCTGAGCCTCAGTGAACTATGATTCAGGTTTATGATTCAGAAAAGTGGTGAGTAGTGTCACAGGCAGTACATTTGAGCTACCCTGTGACATCACAGATGGCAGTAGCTCCCAAAGAGGCTTAGCTGACACTGATGACCGCATTAATGTGACTCGTGCATGGGATCAAGTGTGTGTGTGCCTGTGTGTGTGAGTGTGAGTGTGTTTGAGCATGAGCATGAGCAAAATATAAAGGCTGCAGACAATCATTTTTATTATAGCATTTTGTTATCAATTTCATTGACATGTCATAACACAGAAATACGGTAAGCTGCTGATCGGTGTTCTACTGCAGCTGATCAGTGTTCTTTAAGCACTGTCAATATTCTCAGTATGCGTAGAAAAGTATATTGTATATCACAATAACAGAATTTATCACAATGCAATCCAATATTGTCATATTGCCCACCCCTATGATAATGACTTACTGATTCTTTTGACTTACAACTTGTTGACCTTACTCTGAGAATAGAAATATGTCTTTTTGGACCCCATGGAAATAAACTGGGCCCCACAACTCTAACAATTCTGCCAAAAAACTCAATTAATAAATACTTTGTTTGCCTTCTTTCACCCTGTTCCTTAATGGTCAGGACCCCTCAGGACTTCCACAGTTATGTGGGTGGTGGATCATTTTCAGTACGGCAGTGAAACTGACATGGTGGTGATGTGTTAGTGAGTTTTGAACGCTAAGAGTCACTGCTGGACTGAGGATTGTCCACCAACCCCAAAGAATCCTGCCAACAGCATCCTGAAAATGACCTACCACCCAAATAATAGCTTCTCTGTGTGTGACCTTGACCATTGAAGAACAGGGTGAAAGCAGTATAACAAAGAAAGCAGAGAAACAGATGGACTACAGTCTGATATGATATGATATGATTGACCACCCATGTGTATATATACATATATTTTTGATGACCACACACATCACTTGAATTCTACTTTAATAATGAAGTGAAGTAATGAACTATGATGACTGATTGATAGGTTATATATTATAATATACTGTATTTAAACATATATGTATTTTATCATACTGTATTAAAGAGCAGTAAACCACATTCAGTCATTATTTCACAGTTAAAAGATGTGTGCATTGCAGTGTCTCACTCTTGACTCCACGTGCATCAGGTTGTAGACTTGTGGACCTGATGCTTCGAAAGCACTGCAAGCATTTGTTTCCGTTTATGTAGAAATCACGCTGACTTCAACAGGGTAATTAAGACACAGCAGGAAGTGAAAGTCTACCACCTGTGAATCTCCTAGAACCTGTGGAGACGAACAGTCTTAATCATTTCACCCTGCTTGCCAGGCATGCCTCGGAAATGGATTTTGATGCATTTTAATTAAAATTCACGGAAAGGCATAGTTTAATACGTGTTTAAATTAAAATCCAATCAGAATAACTGGGAAATAAAATGAACCCTGATGAGAATTTTGGTCATAGTGTAAGCTGCATTAAGATAGATTTTTATCTGTCTGACAATTCTGTGTAAAGCCATTATCGTATATTTGGAATTAAGAGCATAGATTATCATGCCATCATATCTTTGTCTATTGACCAGAAAAAAGAGACCTTGTTATATTGAGGAGGTAAGATGAGTGTGAGAGTTCTCCAGAAGTATCATCATCTGTAATTTGGCTTTAGACAGAATCTTCAGGCAAAATCAAACACTAGAAAGTACATTTCTGTTCAATCACCAATCTCAAAAAGCCTTCTGTTACTTTGCAGGCATTTTGCTGACAAAAAAGGACTGTGTTGACTTTGCAAATACAGAGATCTTATTCTGGAAGTGCTGAATCCTAATTTTCCTTTTAAAGGGCTGTACTTATGAGATGGCGCATTTTAGCTCCAATATCCAAAGGCCTTTCAGCTAGATGAACCTGATATATTAATATAATGGTAACAAACATGTCTCCTTGCTCTTTTGCAGCTTGTGCAATCAGCAAACTCTTCCAGTCACATACCAAGCCTGTGTCATCACCAAGGACTGTGAGGTGACGGAGTGGTCTGAATGGGCAGCCTGCTCGAAGGAATGCTACGACTTGAACGGGCCCAAAGGTCAGCGTACACGCACGCGGCGAATTCAGCAATTCAACGTGGGTGGAGGAGCTGAGTGCCCTCATCTGGAGGAGTCTGAGCCATGCTCTCCTCAGGGGGACGGAGTTCCACCATGTGTAGCGTAAGTCATACCAACTTTGTTGTTTATATAACATATAAAGTCATAGACTGATATTCAGAGGTTTGGAATGAATCATATGCAAACAATCCGCTTGCATATGCATATATAACATGATACTCTAGAACAGGCATAAAATAATATTTAGATATATGTCTAGAATCATGAACAGAGCTCTATGTGGTTTTGTATTAGCTGATAAAGCTTCACAAGATCTATAATGATGTTAAAGTGGAGATCAGCATTACTATCCAGACACTCCTTTTAATAAATGAGTTCAGCTACTTTATATGGGAGCACCCATTACTGATACAGGCACATAGTTGAACATGCACAGTTTGTATAATTGCCATAGAAAAGCATTGCCAATATAACAGGTCACCCTGGAGCAGCCACGCCTGAGTCTAAAGGCACCATGCTCAAAGTCTGGGATAAGTTTGAGTGGCACTTTTGATCTATAACTAAGCATTCATTATCAGTGCCTTACCTCACTAATGCTCTCTTGGCCAAATTCCATCATATCCTTGCAGCAATGTTCCAAAATCTAGTGTAAGTGTGGCCTTTGCATAAGAGTAGAGGCTATTTCTGTAGCAATGGGAAAACAAACTCCCTATTATCAGTCCTTTATTTTAAAAGCACCTCTGAAGGAGCAGGTGTCTGCAAACGTTTGCACTTATAATGTGTATAAGTACTTTATGTTTGTATGAAATGTTGAACAACAACAACAACAAGAAAATACATACTAGTGTCTAGTGGCTGTGTATTGGCAAGAACCGAAAACTGTCATAGTATAAAAATCAGACTTTTGCAAAATTCAGAGTAAAAGAAAAGTGGACTTGTACCCAATGAGAAGTGTGATCTGAAGACAGAGAACAACACTGTTAGCTAGTGGTAGGGTTTTAAACACAAACACTGTGATGGACCACTGTCACCTATCTTTGCATGTAAAGTATTCATAAAACATCGACACTGTGTTTTTGAGAATTCATACAGTATTGCAAAACACAATATCACAATACTTAGACCCCATGTCAGGCTACAGTCCTTACAGAGCTTCAGACTTTATGAGATAAATTCAGTCCATCACATGAGAGAAAATGCTCATGTCTGCAGAGCTATGCCCCAGAAAAAACTTTGTCCAGTTGATCTACACCAGTGGTTTCCCTGAACCCTGGTCTTTGAGGTCCTCTTTGTGCTGTTTTTGCCTGAGTTGATAGCGTATTAAACCATCTACACCATGATCTACACCATGTATGTTAGTACTGAAAAAAGAGCTAGCATAATGAAGAGTGGTTCCTCTCAAACTGTAGTGCACATCTTTATTTGTGGGTCTTTAGCTGGCCGCTAATCACCAGCTATTTCAGCCATTTATTTTTGAAACTGGCATTGATTTAAGCCAACTACAGCAGTGTTTATATCACAAACACATCGTCCTCTCAGTGGGATTATTGACGTTGAACGGCTGCTCCATGCTGAGGTATGTTTGCTGCTGTAATAACAGCAGTTTGGCCTGGTGCTAACAGTGGGGAGAACAATAATAAGCCTCTCTTCATGCCCATCGTCTGCTGGGGGGGGCTTTTGTGCTGCTCATGAGGAGGAATATACAGACGGAAGCTTGACGGGGGGAGGCGGGGCTGCGACTGCCTGCTGGAGGACACGGGGCGGGAGCGGTGGGCCGGAGAGCTGGCACACTGCCAGGCTGGAAGGGAGGGAGGTGATGAATGGGGAGTGTGTGAGAGGACAGGCGATGTGGCATCTAATCTGATCTCCACCACAGATGGGCAAGGCCCATGCTCCATCACTCAGCAGTCCACTGCTCTGGATCTTTTGCTGCCTCCCTCAGAGAGGAATGTGTGTCAGTAAGAATTAGCCCCAGCTGGATAGTTCCTACTGAGATGTCTTGTGTGGTCCGGAGAGGTCTTCTCCTTTAACCTTGCGTGTGGTTGCACCTGCCTGCATACCTTTACAGCTAGAGGTTTTGTACTCTGCAGGCTCTCTCAGAGTTTTACCAAAGAGTGCAGCATTACTCCATTCATCTGTGGACATAATTTCTACTGATAAGCTAAAACATTAGAGCTACCTGCCAAATTATGTGTACATCCATCTTGTGCTGCCAGAACAGTTCTGACCTATTGAGACGTGGACTTCACAAGACCTCTAAAGGTGTCCTGGGATGCTTGGCACCAAGAAGTTAGCAGCAGTTCCTGCTGTCTCTAGCAAGCTCCACCTTTCATGAGTAGCATTAATGACACCTCCATCCATTAAGACAGATTCTTTGACATAAGGCACAGTGTAGTGTTTGAATATTGTTCATCTTTGGTATCTGTGTATCCACACTGACTTTAGTTTTTGGCAGTATCTAAGCTTGAGGGAATCTAACCAATTTACACTTGCTAGAGATAATTTCATTACATTAGTGGACAGCGAAGCATGAATGTCTCTGGATGAATGTAAATGTGTTCTTAACTGGGCCGCTGCATTAACATTTATTCATAACAGTCTTATAAAAGAATCAGATGTCTGTCACTTCACAGTATAAATGTCTTTATGTCAATACAATGGCCCAATATCTTTCAAAAAAATTCTTCAATTTGTTCTTGAGAAAAGTTTTTGTAAAAATCTGATTTATGATGTGTTTTTAAACCTCAGAATCATTCATAGCTCTGCTCTTATAATGATGGATCCCATTGTCCTTGTAAATTTAACAAATGCCACTGGCCCATGGCAGCCAAAATCACACTGAAGTGATGTGGGGAGAGAGAGACATCTACCCAATTGTGCTTTTTCTGGCTCTGGCATCAATCCTTGGGTCAGAGTGGCAAAGAATACGTCTTAAGAATGGTTGGTGAATGAGACATAATGTCATTAACTTCAGAAAACACCTTTGGCCAATTTGTAAATTCTGACGTACGCTGG